>NC_056747.1:102362769-102602664 GCF_019279795.1 Protopterus annectens
AACATATCCCTGGGATCCGAGCATAAACCAGGGACTGTATAAACAATATACACCAAAGATCTTGGGTAGAGTATACTCCAAGGATTGTTGACAGAATATATGCCAAAGATTTATTTCATTTTTAATTTGTTTAACAGGGTAGAGCACTGATCCCACTGCATGTATTTCAGTCTCAGCTCCGTGAAAACACAATTGATTCTTGACGTTATATACAAACAGAATGACAAAATGCAAAATATATATGCAATATATACAAAGTGAATATCAGAACTGGCTTGATGGTATACTGGAAAACGATAAAATTATTTTATTTACAGAGTGACTGACAAAACACAAAAATAGAAGCATTACTTACAGGGTAGAAATCAGAGTTGGCATGCTGAAAGAATCACAGTGAAAAGTAGAGTCAGATCAACGTATGTAGAAGGAATAGGCTAATTTATATGTCAATATAGAAAGCAGTTGCATCTTCCTAGAGCCTTGAAATGTGCTTTTATTTCTTATTGGAAAATGGGATAATAAGTATGATGCTTTAATAAAAGAAGGGAAAGATTTCCACTGTTTGGGACTAAGGACTAAGAAAGCATGGTCTGTGCAGTGAAGCCTAGTTTGGGGCATTTAGAGGAGAGGCCCTGAGAGGTTATGATTGCTAAGGTTGTGTGATGATGCATCTCTGAATAGTTTAGATGCTTGAAGTGTGAAGGTCTCATTCATGATAAGTTTAAAATGTTGCAAGATGAGTAGAAAGTCAGCACATTGTTACAAAGGTAGCCAGTTCACTTTTCAATTGTTTTGCAGTGGCATTCATTTCTTGGGGAGAGAGTGATGAATCTGTGGATGCCATTTGAGATGAATTGAATGGTGGATACATTTTTTTTAGAGGCTGCAGCAATCAGAGGGAGACCATATTTTAGCTGAGCCAGTAAGATACCTTTACCTATGGCATTCCTACAGGGTCTGGAAAGAAAAGGTAAGATCCTGTTATACCAGAATAGGAAAGAGTTGATTTCTACGTGTGCAGTCCAGGTGGAGATGGGAATTTAGGTAGTGATCCAACAAAATCCCTAGATATTTGAATGAAATGACATTTTTAATAGTACTATTCAAATAATCAAGGATTGTAGAGGTCTGGAGATAGATGTGAGCTTTTATTTAGTTCTAAAAAGCATTCATTTTTGTTTTAGAAAAGTTAAGAAATATTTTTTTCCATCATTGACAGAGTATACACCAAGAGTCATGGACAGGGTATACACTAGGAATCGTGAACAGAGTACACACCAGGAATCGTGAACAGGGTATACACCAGGAATCGTGGACAGGGTATACACCAGGAATCGTGAACAGAGTACACACCAGGAATCGTGAACAGGGTACACACCAGGAATCATGGACGGGGTATACACCAAGAATCAAGGACAGGTTATACATCAGGAATCATGAACAGGGTATACACCAGGAATTGTGAACAGGGTATACACCAGGAACCGTGGACAGGGTATACACCAGGAATCGTGAACAGAGTACACACCAGGAATAGTGAACAGGGTACACACCAGGAATCATGGACGGGGTATACACCAAGAATCATGGACAGGTTATACATCAGGAATCGTGAACAGGGTATACACCAGGAATTGTGAACAGGGTATACACCAGGAATCGTGGACAGGGTATACACCAGGAATTGTGGACAGGGTATACACATAAAGTCATGAGCAGTGTATACACCAAGGACTGTGGACAGAGTATACAATCTGGACACACTCACACATACACACACACATGAAACCATTTCTCTAGAGAGAAGGCAGCAGGCGATTGCCTTACCTCCAGCAAATGCTGTAAATAATCTACACATCCAGCTGGGAGAGACAAAATCTAGGACCTGGTCTGCATCAATATGGGACCACTTTGTTTCCCAACAGTTTTAACTTCCTCATTAAATCAGACCATAATTCAGTCACATTCATCGTAAGAGTGATGCCAGAGGCATCCTCAACACATCAGTATTTGGATATTATGCAAAACCTTTTCTAGGAAAACAAAATGATGACCTGGCTAAATTGAAAATTCCCCTTCAACCTAAGGACCCATCAAAGTAAAAAAAAATAGTACTATACAAACATGCAGTGCAAACATCATAATAACCCACAACAATTCTGGGTTTCTATCAAACAACTAATTCATCCAGGCCATACTTCCACCCCGTCACCAAACACCAAAAACTCAGATGAAAGTATAGCATCCTAATTTAACTACTTTTTCATAAACTCTATACTCTGACTTATAGAAAACAAAAGTAGCTTGCCACAAATTGATCATCCTGCAATCAATGACTCCCCTACCCACTCTCACTCCATCCCATCCAGACAGGTAAAATAAAAAAAGTTATTGAGCAAACTTAAACCAACAACTCTCACCGCAGATAAACTACTATGTGACTGCCTCAGAATAGCAGCAGATGTCATCTGGTATCAGTACTAATTAATAGATCCATTGTTGAGCAGTATGTACCTAAAGTTTGGAAAATCTCCCACATTATCCCTCTCCATAAAGGGGGCTCCTCATTAGAACTCTCCAACTATAGACCAATATCCATACTGTCCCCTCTCACTAAAATTTTAGAAAAATGGATCCACACACAAGTAATGCACCACTTACTAATCAATAAGCTCCTTGCCAGCACACAACATGGATTTCGGCCAGGCCATAGCATCACCACTGTCCTCCTTAACTTCACCAATACTGCAAACCAACTAAAAAACAATGGCCAAATGGTTGCTTCAATATTTCTAGATATTTCAAAGGCATTTGACAGAGTGTCCCATGAGCAATTCTTACAAGAGCTGGCAGCCCTCAGCATATCTAATAATAACCTCTCATGGTTCAAAAACTACTTTTCTGACCACCAACAAGCAGTCAAATGTCAAGATGGCATCTCCTCTCTGCTTCCCATAACAGTAGGTGTCCCACAAGGCTCAATACTTGGACCTCTACTCTTCTCAGTCCTTACCAATAATCTGCACACAGCAGCTAACCTCACTACCATAATACAATACACGCATGACTCCACTGTCATCTGTACTGCACCCACCTTATCACATCTACAAGAAAGTACCCAAATATCTTTCTCTGCCATCAAAACTTTCCTAAATAAATATCAACTCATCCTAAACCCAAACAAAAGCAAGTTAATGCTTTTCCCCAACAACCATCACAAAACAAACTGCTGTAACCAGGACTTCAAAATCATCTCATCCAATCAAACAGTAATTTAACCCCTCCAAGAAACCATGCTACTAGGTATCACTACTGATAAATTAAAATTCAACAAGCACATATCACAAGAAATCAGAAAGACTCACACTAAACTAACTTTTCTTTATAAGTTAAAACCATATCTTCCCAACACTACCAGACAAGCAATTGTACTAACCCACCTACTATCTCCTCTATTCTATGCCTCACAAATACTGACAAACCTTAAGAAGACTGACTTAAGCAAACTTGAAACATGCTATCACAAGATAGCCAGATTTGCCCTGAGCCTACCCCACAGAACACATCACTGTCATGCTCTTAAACAACTCAGATGGCTAACTTCCTAACCTCTGAACTTTAAACCAACTTACCCTAACCCACTCCATAGTATACCTACTTGACAAATGTCCGGCACTACACAACCTCGTTCAAATACACCTCACCAGCAGGACCCTGAGATCCTCCGACACTCATGATACTCCTATAATGTCCCCAAAGCATGGAATTCTATCCCTGAGAACATACTGAACATAACTGACCCAGTACAGTTCAAATCCTCGAGAACATAGTAAACACAACTGACCCAGTACAGTTCAAACCTACTAAAGAGCCACCTAAAGGACAACTGGCTATGCTCATGTTCCTCACCAGCCTGAACTTCTTATTAGCCAGCCTTCTTTTCCCACACTTTATCACTCTAATTTCTTCTTAAACCTCTCATGTACATATAACGTTTGACTAACTGACTGTAAGTTTTGGCTCAACCTTCTTCTCGTCTCCCCATCTTTTCCCTCAATCTTAATTACTCCAACTTATATCTCTGATGTGCATATAACCCTCAACTAGTTAATTGTAAGTTTCTTAAAACCATTTTACAAACATTAGCTAATTGTTATGCCATTGTATATATTGCTTAATTTATGCTCTGTACTACTGTTTCTGACCTGCTCAATTTTTGTAATGTGTTGCTTTGTGATGCCATGATGTTTTCTGTGGAGCTTTTCTCCCCGGGCCTCCACTGAAAATAGGCATCTAGCCCAGTCGGACTTCCCCAGTAAACAAATAAAATATTATTTATTTATTATTTTATTTAAATTTGTTGACCAGGAGTGTCCGACTGGACGTAGGTCCATTTTCAGCGGAGGCCTGGGGAGAAAAGCTCCACAGTTAAAATAAACAGACAGTATATACATTGGATTACATAGTGAATAACAATTTACATAGCAATTACTTACAACATATTTACAGATGAAGAACATAGTACATCAGTAGACAACTAGAATATTTATCTGTGAAGTGCATACCAGACATTAACAAATGTTACAAGAAGAAGAAGTTCATGCTGTATAATAAGTACTGGCTTATGAGCATCTGAGCTTGCTATAATCAAGGTAGTTAGTGGAGTGGAAAGAAAGGTAGTGGTTGGATGGGGTGGATGATATTAGAGTGGGAGTTGCAAGGGCATAGCCAGCATGTTTTAGTTGCTTTTAGTAAAGTTTTGAAGTGGGTGCATGATGGTATGGAGGTAATTGTGGGTGGGAGTGAGTTCCATAATTTGGCTATGGCGCAAGAGAATAGTGCTTCACCAGCAGAGTTATTGGCTTTAGTGATCTGCAAGTGATTTTTGCTGCTGGATCTTAGTGGTCTGGTGGTGTGATAGGGTTGGAGTAGATTCTGGAGGGATGGGACATTTAGTGGATGGTTTACTAGTTTGTGGGCGAGTGAGAGTTGATACCACTGAAGGAGGTGAGGGAGTTCAAGCCAGCCCAGTTCAGCAAGTGAGTGACAGTGGTGACTATGGTAGGATGCCCCTGTGGTGAATTTGGCGATTTTGTTGTAGCAGGTCTCTAGCTTGTTTAGACCACATTGCCTTAGGTTGGTATATATTGGAGAGGCATAAAGTAGGGTGGAGATAAGGTGGGAATTTGCTATTGAAATCTTTGCTGCTTTGGTGAGAAATTGCTTATTTCTGTATAACGCTCCTAGTTTTTTGTGGACTTTTTTTATAGTCATGTATATGTGAATGTCAAATTTTAGTTTATTGTCTATTTCCATTCCTAGCAATTTGGTGTGTTCAGTTGGGTATATAGTGGTGTTGTCTTTTGCCGTGATGTTAAAGTGACAGTTGTTTTGAGTATGTTTGTTGGGTTGGAAGATGAGTAGTTTAGTTTTGTTTGGGTTGAGTATTAATCGGGCATCGGATAACCATGTTTCAACAGAGGAAAAGGCTTCCTGTGTGACTTTTTGCAGTTTTGGTAGGGACTGGGCTGAGCAGATGATGGTGGAGTCATCTGCGTATTGTATGAGTGTGCCATGTTTGGTGGCAGAGGCTAGATTATTGCTGTAAACAGAGAAGAGTAGGGTTCCAAGGATGGATCCTTGGGGAACCCCTATGGAGACAGGTAGTTGGGGAGATATGTCATTCTGCCATACAACGGATTGTCGGCGGTCAGACAGGTAACTCTGAAACCAGTTGGTGACCGATTGTGAGAAGGATAAGTTATTGAGGACAGAGATAAGTTGTTTGTGTGGGACCATGTCAAATGCTTTAGATAGGTCTAGGAAAGTAGCAGAGGAGAGATAGCCATTGTTTTTATGCTGAACGATAGTGTTAGTAAAGGAGAGTAAGGCAGTGGGGGTGCTATGGTTTGGTCAGAAACCATGCTGAGTACTGGAAAGGAGGTTGTTAGTAAGGAGGTAGTCTGAGACCTGAGAGTGTATGCACCTCTCTAGTATTTTGGAGAGTGGAGAGAGAATAGCTATGGGAGGTAATTGGTTAGTTCTGTGGAGGGTCCGCCTTTGTGGAGGGGAATTATATGTGATACTTTCCACAGTGTGGGAACGTAACTTTCTGACAGAGATCGGTTAATCAAGATGGATACTGGGTAGGCCAGAGCATCAGCTGCGATTTGTAGGTATTCACTTGGGAGGCTGTCTGCTGCTAATTTGGTGGGTTTAAGTTTAGTTAAGAGTTTTTTATGTTGGAGGTAGGTACAGGAGAAAAAGAGAAGGCAGTGGGGAGATTACTAGTTGAAGGTGTGGGTTGGAGGGGAGGGGGGTTGTGTTGTTTAACTAGTGATAGTATGGTTTGGGTGAAGTGTGTGTTGAATGAGGTAGCAATATTTTCTGAGGAGTGAAATAAATATGTAGAATCCTTTACTGCCAAGCTTTACGCACATGTGAATAGCTGCTAGCATGCATCTGGCACTCTCTGAAGCAACTATATTGCTGAATTTAAAAATAATCACTATGGTGGAATCTAAATTTAAATAGGCCCTATAATAAAAGAAAAAAATCATTACACGCAATAGTAAATATAGCTATCAAAATGTCAACAATGCTCTTATTAAATTTAACAAGGAACTTTCATCCCTGATCAAAACAACTGAAGCTATGTATGAGGTAAAAATAGCTAGCCAGGCAAAATCAATAAATGATATCACATACTTAGACCCTGAGGACATAGTCTGCTAGCAAATAAATTTAGCTCTAACTTCCCCCCTTCCCCCTACATTCCCGTATCATATATTGATAACTACAACCTCCCCCCCTGAGGTTATTAGTCCTCAAAGCACTTTCCAAGGCCAAGAACCCTGCATCTATGGGGCCTGGTAACATACCAGGCTGTCTACTAACCAGCCTGAAGCAGGACCCATCAAACCTTCTACAGAGGCTATTCAGTATCACTTTCCAGAAACACTATGTGCCAGATGAATAGAGGACAGTAACAGTCACCCCCCCTCCTTAAAGATGGAGCATCAATGGACCCAGGTAATTATAGACTAATTAGGCTGACTGTTCTCATCTGTAAGTATATGATAAGGAAAATTATAGAATTAATAAATAAGGAAACTGCTAACAGGCAGATTCTTGACCCAAGGAAGTTCAATTTTGTCAAGGGCAAATTCTGCTGGCTTAACCTGGTTAACTTTGAAAAGTTACTGAAGGTAACCATTTGAAATGTCAGGTCCCACTAGAGTGAGTCTGGAAATGCAGAGACTGACTGGCTGAAAGATCAAGGTTACGTATCCCAAGTCCAAGATGCCTGTTCTCTGAATATTTCCTTTTCTCCAAGGTATGGTGATCTCGAGTTGGTATATGCAAGTTTGGGGGGGCTTGCCACCCACATAATGGGGTGAAGGGCAACTTGACTCCCCCCACACAAAAAGTTTAAAGGAGAAGAGCAATTTTTGAGATTTGCTCTTCTCCCAGGTTTTCAGTCTTATTTTTTTTTTTTTGGCTTCTCATCACTCAGCATTTTGAGTGCCGACATTTCAATAGGAAGCCTTTACTGAAGCAATGGATGAGGAAATATTAGTACACACCACATATCTGGACCTTACAAAGGCATTCAACATCAGCCCCACACTAAGGTATTGTTGATAAACTCTTCCATCTAAATGTTAATTTCTTTGTAACTCACTGGATAGGAAATTAACTCAAAAATAGAAGTGAGAAAAGTAGGGTAGGTGGCTTTACCTCCATCCCAAAAGACCTGTCACTAGTGGTGTATCCCAGGGTTCAGTGCTTGAGCCACTCTTCTTTGGCATTTACTTCTCAGACATCAAAGCTCACATAAAGGGTTTGTGTCTGACCAAGTTTGCAAATGACTATAAATTTGGTGCCATCATAAACTCTTTAGAGGGCATCAAGGTCCTCCAAGAGGGACTGTCCTAAACAAGTAGCTGGTGTCATAACCATGGACTTAAACTAAATACCAAAAAATGTACAGTAGTTTCCTTTGAGAAGCATTACATTCACTGTAACTATCACATTGACAACACTCCCCTGAAAATTGATTTGGTATTTAAGGGCCTGGAAATCTATACCATGTATCCACTACTGGGAATCTATACCACATATCCACTACTGGGAATCTATACCATGTATCCATTACTGGGAATCTATACCATGTATCCATTACTGGGAATCTATACCATGTATCCACTACTATAAGAATCTATACCATGTATCCACTACTGGGAATCTATAGCATGTATCCACTACTTGGAATCTATACCACGTATCCACTACTGGGAATCTATACCATGTGTATCCACTACTGGGAATCTATACCATGCATCCACTACTGGGAATCTATACCATGTATCCACTACTGGGGATCTATACCACGTATCCACTACTGGGGATCTATACCACATATCCACTACTGGGAATCTATACCATGTATCCACTACTGGGAATCTATACCATGTATCCACTACTGGGAATCTATACCATGTGTATCCACCACTGGGAATCTATACTATGCATCCACTACTGGGAATCTATACCATGCATCCACTACTGAGAATCTATACCATGTATCCACTGCAGGGGATCTATACCATGTATCCACTACTGGGAATCTATACCACATATCCACTACTGGGAATCTATACCATGTATCCACTACTGAGAATCTATACCATGTATCCACTACTATAAGAATCTATAACATGTATCCACTACTGGGAATCTATATCATGTATCCAATACTGGGAATCTATACCATGTATCCACTACTGGGAATTTATACCATGTATCCACTACTGGGAATCTATACCACGTATCCACTACTGGGAATCTATACCACGTATCCACTACTGGGAATGTATACCATGTGTATCCACTACTGGGAATCTATACTATGCATCCACTACTGGGAATCTATACCATATATCCACTACTGGGAATCTATACCATCATCCACTACTGGGAATCTATTCCACGTATCCACTACTATAAGAAAGTCCATTTTCATTGTGCAGCTTATTAGTTGAGGCATAGTGTCTAGGTCCAGGGAAGTGATCATTCCAATATACTCAGCACTTATTAGACCAATCATTGAGTATGATGCCCCCTTCAGTATGTTCCCGTCTAAACACTTAAACATAACTGAATGACCACAATGCTTTCTCACTAAGAAAATCAGGGGCTAAATCATAAAACATTGCAGTCACAAAGCCTCATCCCTCTTCTCAGTATTATACAGGTTACCGAGGGGAGACCTTTGCCTCACATACAGAACCTCAACAGATGCTATCCTCTCTACTGTACTGCATATCTCCATGTCCAACTATGGAAACAGAGCCTATCCTCTCTAATCTACTGCACGTCTCCATGTCCAACTATGGAAACAGATCCTATCCTCTCAGATATACTGCATGTCTCCAAGTCCAAGTATGGAAACAGACCTTATCCTCTCTAATCTACTGCACATCTCCATGTCCAACTATGGAAACAGATGCTATCCTCTCAGATCTACTGCATGTCTCCAAGTCCAACTATGGAAACAGACCCTATCCTCTTTAATCTACTGCACGTCTCCATGTCCAACTATGGAAACAGATCATATCCTCTCAGATCTACTGCATGTCTCCAAGTCCAACTATGGAAACTGACCCTATCCTCTCTAATCTACTGCACGTCTCCATGTTCAACTATGGAAACAGATCCTATCCTCTCAGATCTACTGCATGTCTCCAAGTCCAACTATGGAAACTGACCCTATCCTCTCTAATCTACTGCACGTCTCCATGTTCAACTATGGAAACAGATCCTATCCTCTCAGATCTACTGCATGTCTCCAAGTCCAACTATGGAAACTGACCCTATCCTCTCTAATCTACTGCACGTCTCCATGTTCAACTATGGAAACAGACCCTATCCTCTCAGATATACTGCATGTCTCCAAGTCCAACTATGGAAACTGACCCTATCCTCTCTAATCTACTGCACATCTCCATGTCCAACTATGGAAACAGACCCTAACTTCTGTAATCTGCTGCACATCTCTATGTCGAACTATGGAATAAACACCCACTCAAAAGACCTTAAGCTCTTCTACATCATATATAGAACATGTTGGACAGATATGTACTTACCTTTCAAATTCTTAGAGCAAGCATTCTGAACAAATCAAAAATTATGGACAGTTTGTAAATATTGCTCTTATAAACTTAAAAAGTGGATACAATAAAATATTTTACATTAACAAATGTTTTCTGAAAGATATGTAGCCTGAAACACAGATGTCTATCACTATTAGTGACTTCAATCCACAATAATTTGCCAGAAGACCAGAAATTTAATGTGGAGCACAGCAAAAATATGAAACAAATATTTGGAGAGTTGAGAGGTACAAATAGGTAAGGATTCTAAAAATGCTCTTTGTAGACATTCATTAGAATGTGTGAAATGTAAGAAATTTATTTTTTCCATTCTTGAAGTTGGGCAAATGGATTTGAGGGGTGGGAATTTTAAAAACTATTTAGAACAAAAAGAGACTTTATGGCAGATCAAACTTGGTGCTGATAAGAAGCCTGGACTAAATGAGGCAGTCAACATCAAATGTTTTTTTAAAATATAGAAAATTAAATTTAAATAAACATTTTGATTTTATTACTTATTTAGATTAAGATGTTAACTTCCTTGGTTTTTACATTTAATACACTCTATTTAAATTTTGTTTTTCTGGTTTTGTCTTTTTAAAAGATTCCTATATCCAGTAATTTGTACCAATTAATTAATCATACAATTGGTTTGGTTATTCAACCATTGTTTTTACAATTGGTTTATGTTTTCTGATGAAGTCTTTTGATGAAAGCGTTGAATAAACTGTGTTACGCTAACCAGCTCTCACCAAAGGAAAGTACTTCCCTTACTGTATTCAAAAGTAATCTGGATGAATAGACGGGAATCTGCAAATTGACCACCAGTTTAGTACCCCTGTCCCTTATGGATGGGGGTAACATGTAAATGTTCTGCCTGTTTCTAGGTTATTTTTACTTAAGTTACAAGGGATAAAAATGTCATGGGAATGCAGGGCTAGGCTTCTAAACAGCCTTATAGATCAATCACTTAGTAAGTGATTAATCTATAAGTGATTGATCACTTAGTAAGTATCTATGAACCTATAAAAAGAGAGAGAGGACAAACTGGGGAATACAAGGGTTTGTCAAGTATTATGTTGTCTGAACGTAACATGTGGTATGTGCATCATTGCTTGACATCTCAGTGCATTAAACATGCCATTACAGCACCCGTGATAAAGCAATCTCTGAGGATGTGCAGATTAGAGAAAGGGGAAAGGTGCGTTTATTTTTGTTTAATGTTTGCCTTTTATCTACATTTGAGTAACTTTTGGGTATATAATATGTACAACTATATGTATTACTATATATATGTGTGTGTGTGTGTGTGTGTGTGTGTGTGTGTGTGTGTGTGTGTGTGTATATATATATATATATATATATATATATATATATATATAAAACATAATCCATCACCACTAGAGAACCACCTTTATCAGCTGGTCTCACTGCGATGGAGCGATCATTACACAAAACCTCCAAAGTTCTTTTTCTTCTCTGTTTAAATTATAGAAGCATTTTTTAAAAATACCACTATCATGCATCTTATATATTTCTTTTATACATGCTTTTTTTTAATGTCTCAATAGCAGCATTGTTTACAGGAATATAGCTACTTGGTTTCTTAAAATGAAAAGTTAAACTTAAAATCCGCCGTGATATATTCCATACTAATGAATGTTGGATTGTTGCCACATTTTCTTGAGTGTCATAGGTTGTTCCTCTTCTATGGATGCTTTCCGTTTCATCCTTCCTCTGCTCGTGGAGCGGTTCCAAAAATTTGTAATTCATATAGGATACAGTGAAGAAAGAGCAGAACAGTTTTTAAAAGATCTGTATGCATTTTGTAAGAGTATAGCTGTGGAGGATAGATGGCTCATGATTACGTTGAATGTGAAATCCCTATTCACAGTCATCCCTAATAGTAAAGGTGTTGAGCTCTTCAAACAGTATTTAATGGAAGATGAAACATATGACATACAAGTTATTGATTTATTATCACTGTTGATGGAACTGATATTAGAGAACAATATCTTTTTGTTTGAAGGAAATTTATATAAACAAAATGATGGTGTGGCCATGGGCACTTCATGTCCAAATGGCTACGCAAATATTGTTATGGCTATGTGGGAGAAAGAATTCCTACTCACTTGAGATGGGAAGGCATCTGAAGTTCTACAGGAGATTTGTGGATGATCTCTTTATTTTATGGCGAGGTGATGTAGCCTCATTTCTATAATTCTTCCACAAAATAGATAATAGTACCAACTTCCTTAAATTTTCAATGAAGCATTCCTATGATGTTATAGAATATCTGGATGTCAGGATACTTCAAAAAGATAGAGGTGTTCTGGAAACTGAAATCTATAGGAAAGAATGTTATAGGAATAGCTATCTCCATAGACAGAGCATGCACCCGAGACATATATTTAAGAACACTGTAAGAGGCCAAGGTCTGAGAGCATCAAGACTCGCAGCTAATCAAACTAAGTATGAGGAGGAGATCAAGAACATGAAGGAAAGGTTCATACATAGAGGGTACAGTGAAAAAGAGATACAACAGTCATTAGTGGGTCTATCTGAGGCAAGGGAAGGAACAGGGAAGCCGTATTTTTCAGATATGGATACCATCATAGATGGAGGAACTGTTAGTCAGAAACCTATGAGAGTACAAGTATTCTACTCGAGTAACATTAGATCTTTACAGGAAGTATATAAAAAAAACTGGAATATACTATGTGCTGATGATGATGTTAAAAGGCTGGTAGGTGAGACCCCGAGATCTGCTTTTAAGAATAAAAAATCTATAAAAAGATTATTATGTGGACCACAACCCATGGAAACAAGAATAGAAAATGCAGTCAGATATGGAACCTTCCCCTGCAATAAATGTAATTACTGTACCTTTGTTGACACTGGAAGCAGATTTCTACATTCAGATCTAAAGAAGGAGTTTACCTTCAGAATATTAGCTAACTGTGACAGTATGAATATTATATACTTGGCACACTGCACAGTCTGTCCTGCCTTCTACGTTGGAATGACAACGCGAAGGCTGAGAGACTGGATGAGGGAGCATATATATGATATCACCAGAGGAATAGAGACAAATGCCTTAGCCAGGCATGTGAGGGACCATGATGAGACACACAAATTTTTATTTTTAGTAATAGATAAAGTCTATACCGACAATAGAGGTGGAGATGTTAGGAATAGAGTAGAACTAGGGAACTAGAATGGATTATAAGGCTACGAGCTAACATTGGGATAGGCCTGAATGACAAAATTAATATTAAACCCATTCTTCTAAATAGAGATTTAAAGAAATAGTAGGTAGTATCCCCCTCCCCCTCGACCTTTTATATTTTTTATACTTTTATATTGTATGTATTAAGTTGTATGATGTGATATGCTGTTTCTATTGTCAAGCTGTTTTTAATTTTAAGCTTTTAAAATTTTTCACACTAGGTATAAAACTTTTTATACTAGGTATATGGTTTTAAGGATTAATTGGGTAGTTGATGGCCATGATAAGCTTGGTATAAATGCTGTGTTTTACTGTTCTTTGATTGTCTGATGAAGTGGTTGGTGCCATGAAAGCGCTCACCTCTTTTACTAATAAAGCTGTTATTCTACATAGCCGTGGCTGCTACCTCCTGCTTTGTTTTTTACTGTTCATATATATATATATATATATATATATATATATATATATATATATATATATATATATATATATATATATATATATATACATACACATTTATATACATACATATATATTATATATATATATATATATATATATATATATATATATATATGTGTGTGTGTGTGTGTGTGTGTGTATGTGTAGAAAGAGAGAGAGAAACAAAGAAAGAGATCTGGATTGCAGGCTTAAGCCCCCACACACTTTGGGGGTGAGGGGGCACAAAAAATTATGGCTTGGTATTATGTGATTTTTGGGGCTGTCGGTATGCTAGTGTTGTGGAAAGCTTTAGATATTTCATTTACAATGTTTTGAATCCTGACTAAGGGAAATGCAGTATTTCATTACAAATCCAAGAATGCAACGGAAAAAATAGCTAAGGTGAGAAAGAAGGGTAGAAAGTAGTAGGATGCAGATGAATAACAGACAAAGCAGGATTCACAGAGATAGTGCTATATAGACTTCAGGGAGGTGGAAGACAACATCCTAAGGAGCATGGTATGAGCAGGACACATGCTGAATTGTGATGGGGTTGGACAAATAAGGCACATGTAAGAGTGGAGGAGGGTATGTAATCTGGCCATAACTATGTGTGGTTGGAGAAGTAATTATATGGTTAGGAGAATCTAGAAGCTTGTGGTATACAGACTACACAACAGTGCAATATGGAAAGCTTAGAACCTTTACACTGTGGTTCTTTGTAACTTAAGAATTTAAGAACAATACTAAGGAAGCAGTCGCACGGACCATAAGATGCCTAGTCATGTACACTTAAAAGGTTCTGCCACCCTTTACAAGCACTTAGTGCTCACCTCAAAAATCAAACAAGGCAGTACGTGATAACCCTGGTGTAAAATCTGGGTCTGTCAATCTAATCATCAAGACTAGCCTTAAAGGCAGACAACACAGAACTTCAGTGAGTAGTGCGTGTAATAATTCCATATAAAGCATTTATGATTTCGAATGCTTCTTATTTTGTTTGGAAGGCATTTGTATGTGGAGGGCCTAAGTTTGATGAAGGCTACGTCACCAGCAGTAAAACTGATGGAGTCTAAGCGAGGTCGTAGTCATGTGATGTCTGCTTCAAATCTGAAGGTGGAATATCTGTTGAAAAGATTGGAGAGCTGGGGAAGACAAAACATATGATATGGCACGTACTAGATAATTAAGACAAAGATGATGAACATCAGATGAAAGGAACACAAAATGAACCAGTTATATTTTTCAGTTTGTAGTGTAAAGCTCAGTACTTTTTGCAATGGGTTCAGTCCTCTTTTAGCTAGTAAATGATCTTCTATAGCAATCAGCAATACTTAAGCTATTAAAATTTACTTTAAGACTAAACCATACCTTACACTTTAAATTCTCCACTGACTGACTTCAAACTTAAAAAAAGTGCTGGTTCCATCCTTTGAGTTACTGCTGTATCTGTACCATTTTACATATTTTGGCAACAGCTTTGTTACACATAAACTGATTAGTTACACAAAATACATATTTAAAAATCACTACCTCACATTTCTTCCCTTCCCTAGAATAAACTGTATTCAGATTTATTGTAGGATACATACTTAACATAGAGGGTTATGATTGGGACTCTGACTGTATCCAATGTATTACGTGTTCAACACAAGGATGCCAAGAAATTCACCTCAGGAGTGAAGTTTGAGAGCTAAATCTTGGCATCCACATTGAGAGCACTTAATAATTAGTTATGATCACTGAGATCCAAAATACTTCTCAACTGTAGTTTCCCAGAATGTCCAGATTTTTGACTGTTATTTTTGGTCTGTTTGTCATAAAATTTGTAGTTTTCTGTCAAATCATAGAGCAACGAATAAACTAAATAATGACAGACATTTGAGATTCAGATTTCACAACCTCTGGAAAATGCATGCTAATGCAAAATCTGTTATACTGTCAACTTTCTAAGTTTATAAGAGTCTCTATTTTTGGGCCTTTGTTCCCCCAATAATATATTTGGTTTTGTGCAGATTTCTTGCTTTAAGAGGTTGAGAGGTATGAGATCCAATCATAACTCTTTGTAGTGCATGGAGTCTTATCTACTACATGTACTACCAGCTTAATGTATTATTTTACCAGCTATTAAAGCCAGAAAAGAATTTAGTGAGTGCTGTCTCAGACAGCAAGGAAAGATTGTTAGAGAAAACAGTCAGTGACAGCTTTTAAATTCTGTTCTTACTAATTTAAATTACTTAAATTACTTACAGATTGGCGTCTGTAAACTTCTGTGGAGAGAACAAAAAAAAATCAGGAAAAGTTAAGAGTGAAGTAGTGTCACTTCTGTGAGACTGGAGTGTAACAGCGCTTGGGGGGAACGTGTAACAAATATTACACATGCCTGAAAGTGTTGTTACAGTCAGCTCTCATACTACAGAAGCATGCAACAGGTTTCTCTTTTTTCCAATTTTAGACCATAATCATGGTACTCCATGTATTACAGTTTTTTCACAGAAGTTATACATAACGCATGCTTGCTTATCGCACTGTTTTTTCACATAAGTTATACATAACGCATGCTTGCTTATTACACTGTTTTTTCACATAAGTTATACATAACGCATGCTTGCTTATTACACTCTTTTTTCACACAAGTTATACATAACGCATGCTTGCTTATTACACTGTTTTTTCACATAAGTTATACATAACGCATTCTTGCTTATTACACTCTTTTTTCACACAAGTTATACATAACACATGCTTGCTTATTACACTGTTTTTTTACATAAGTTATACATAACGCATGCTTGCTTATTACACTCTTTTTTCACAGAAGTTATATATAACACATGCTTGCTTATTGCACTGTTTTTCCACAGAAGTTATATATAACTCATTCTTGCTAACAAGGAGGGATAATACTAGTTGCGGCAGTGTTACAAAGAAGGTTGTTAGTGGTAATTCTTATTGTAGAAAAAGGAAAATTAAACTCTTCATTACAGAAATTATGTACAGTACTTGATATTATGTTGCATTTTATGCAGTTTCTTTCCTCAACAATTATATAAAAATATTTTGCAAGGCAAAATTGATTAGAGTTTCTAGTAGTCTGTTGTGTGTTTTGAGAACATTTTTTTAAACAAGAAACATCTTTATTGAATTATCACTTATGACATAGGCAGCCATACATTTATATAAATGAGAACAAACCATAATGACATAATTTCACTTGCGAACATTATGCATCACTTATAATCTTCTGTTCAGTCATTGTCAATCAAACATTACACAGCTCATTCAATTCCTGCCTTCCCTTAAACCTCATTCCTCCTCCAAAACATTATTATGCATGTATTGTTCTCACAGTTCCCATTGTTTTTTATGTACTTTCCTCTTACCCTTTTCTAAAGATCCCAAAAGATGCCACTTCCAGGTCTTTTATTTCTGTTACTATATTCACAACTTCTAGTATGGTTGGTTTAAACTTTAATTTCTATTTTCTAGTAATTGTTTTTTTTTTTGGCACCACCATAATTAAACCCAGCCTGGCCTTACAACATTGAGGCAATTCAGATTCTGTATCACAGCTCAAAAAAAATGTCCTCAGTTATACCAATTTCCTCACCCAGTATTTCTGACAAAGTAGTCTCTAGAAATGTTTAATATTTCCCAACTCATTACACTCCCAAAAATATGTTGCCAATAACCTCTTTCCTCCCCATCATACCTCCAACACTTGCAAACTACATGAGGAAAATTCTTTGGAGTCTGCTTGGGGTATAGAAATAGCTATGTAAACATTTACAAGCATCCTTTGGGAACAGTTTTTAATACTAGTCTTTCTTCAGGGAGAAATGTTTTCCTTAAAAAAGTGATCACAGCCAATTGTAAGTCATAAAGGGCACTGGTAAACTATGTAGACCAACACAAGTGTATGTGTGTGTGTTATCTGATCAAATAGATTTTAGACATACACACACACACACACACACACACACACACACACACACACTTGTAAAGTACCCCCAGAGACTGTTGTGGGAGTATGTGGAGATGCATTTTTGTGGCAGTCTACAACAGGAGGAGGATTCACACCTTCCCTAAATGGAGGATGCCACATCCCTTCTTATAAAAGGTAACATTAGAGAGAGGAAGAGAGATTTGAGTTTCTTTGGCAATGAGAAAGTAAGCAATATGGAGGGGTACACAGGTATACATAGAGGCAGGGGCCAGTAGAGCTTGAGAGACTAAGTACCAGAGACACTGGCTTCTCAAATGTGAGAATAATCAAACTGTGAGTTGTTTAATTGAGTTGAATGCTGAGCCATATAGCAGGACTGAATTGTGAGCACCGTGTAAAATGTGGTTGAAATTGTATAATAACACTGTAAATAACCTGCATTGCACAAAGTCACTATAAATAAATTACACTGAAAGCACAGAGTGACTCTCCAGAGTGGTTGCTGAAATTAGACTGGTGGATAATGCAAGCAAGCTTTGGTTTAGCTATACCAAACTATTATATATTTTGATCTTTACATCTCTTCCTGTAAGCACAGGCCCATTGTGAGTTTATTTACCCATCTGTAAAAATAAAGATTTGATTGTGTGCTTCCTGAAGAGTTGCTAAATTTCTCTTTTGACAGACTGTGAATCCTGCTGAGTTATTCTGGATTTAACAAGAGTCAAATTCAAAGCACATTTAAGTGAATTCCTAACTGAATGCTAAACAGAGAGAGAGAGAGAGACAGACAGACAGATGCTTCATTTTTTTTACCACACCTAGAGCTAGAGGGGGCAAAAGCAGAAGATAATGAAAGAATTGCACTTGCTTGTTTACCCGAGTTTCAAAAATAAGTACATGGAATGTTAGACAGTGGCATCATTACAATTACTGTTAAGTATTTTGGCAAAGTGATGTGAAATAACTATAAGTTCACCTGCCAAGACATGCACTGTGAATGTACTAAGATAAGGAAGGAACTCAGTTTGAAAATGTTATTTCAGTATGAAGCATGCACTCAAGAAAGAAATTACTTCGGTGAGTAGCAAGCATGATAAAATTATATTGAATTTCCATAACTATAAACTATATACCCACAAATGAATTGGTCCAATAATACCCATATTTATGGGGACATGATAAAATGAAGTATTTAGGAGTATAAATTAAAAAGGATTTGGTTATGGCAGCTACTGATATGTAGGAAGAGACTAAAAAGATAATACAAAAAACTGAGAAACTGTAAGCTCTTGTCTATGGATATGGATAGCAAAACACAAGCAGTAAAAATGTTTTTAGTTCCTTTAGTTTTATACACAGGTCAGGTATATTTGTATCAACCAGAGAAGTTGTGAACAGTAATTAATAAACAGTTGAAGAATTTTATTTGGGAGGGGAAGAGGCCATGGGTCAAGTGGGATAAGTTGATCCTCCCAACAGCAAAAGGAGGTTTAGGATTACCTGATTTGAAGAGATATTTCTGAATTACAGAGTTAAGGCTTTTATACATAACACAAGCAGAAACCTATAATTTAAAGTAGAAAGGGATGATGACGAAGCAGAGGATGTAATTCAAGAAATATGGGAAGAATAGAATTTTGAACACAGTTCCTTAAGGAGAATAACAACAGTCATACAGAATATTATATTCATAAAATAGCAGAAAGTATACCAAGAACTAAGCCAACATGGGAGTGGAGAAATGAAATTCTGCTTATAGGGATCACTACAATTAGGGGTATAGAGAATAGACAAGAAGAGGCTGCAATTTACTGGAGGAAGCTGGCAAAGGAACCAATGTACTGGGAACAAAGAATTGGAGAAGGAAATGTAATATAATGGGAAGAGACCAAGAAGACATTTGGATTGCAGACTAGAGACTGTCTTCCCTGCCAGGGACTGATATCAGAATATAGACAAAGAGAACTGGACTGGGGAATCCTAGATGAAAGACCTGTACTGACTGAGTTTTTAATTGAATCTAGAACATAAGCTACTGTTAAAAAATAAATAATTACTAGGGCACAATAACTATAAGAATCAATCAGAGCAGGTCAGAAAAGATTGGGAAGGGAGATTAGATATGCATTTTGCAAAGAAACAATGGGAGGACATATGTATGCCTCCCAAATATGCAACAAAGTCTAGAAGATTTAGGATTCTTGCCTGGAAGTGTTTGCACAGATATTTTTATACCCCAAGTAGATTCCAAAGAATATTTCCTCAGATAGATGGCAAATGTTAGAGGTGTGATTGAGAAGAAAGAGGTAACTGAGAACATATATTTTGGGAGTGTACTGAGTTGGCAGACGTTAAAAATTCCCCACAGACTACTCTGTCAGCAATACTGGGTGAGCAAATAATTGTAACTAAGGATTTTTTTGAGCTGGGATACAAGATCTGAATTGCCTAGATACTGTAAGATCTTGTTAAGTTTAATTCTGGTACATGCCAAAAAACATTTATTAGAAAATGGAAATCAAAATCTAAACCAATTATACTTGAAGTAGTGAATATTGTAGCATAGATAAAAGAACTGGAAGTGGGATCTTTAAAAAAGGGTAGGAGTAAATTACATAGAAAAAATGGAAATTGTGGGAACAATACATGCAGAAACGTTTTGGAGGAGGAAACAGGTTTAAGAGACGGCAGAAATTGAATATTTATGTAATGTTGCTTAGATTATACATCACATATATTGTTATATATCCTGAATGTTTGTAAACGTGAACTTGTTAATATATATTGATTTATATAAATTTTTGTTTGTCTGTCACAAATAATAATTCAATAAAGGTGTTTAAAAATATATATTGTATTTCCAAAGTTCAGAAAGTAACTTATTGCATTTGAAATGCAGAACTAAAATCAATTAACTATAAAGCATTGTGGTGTCACATTACCAGTGCTTGAAAGAAAGCCTTGCTAGTAAATACAAAGTGTGTGAAAGAAGTGTGGATCATAGGCTTGCAGTCCAGGGGACCATTGAAGAGCATATCCCAAATTACCAGTTTCCCCCTAGCACTGTCTGGTTAAGTGTCTCACTCAATGTCACACAGTAGGCAGCTGAGGAAATCCAACCCTACACCATTTGTCTACAGCTCATAGCCTTAACCTCTGCACCGACTGCCAGTGTTAAAATGTGAAGTAGCAACTGACATACAAAGAGGAGGGAAAACATTGTGGCAATACAAAATCTATGTGAACTTGTGTACTGCGAAGAGTTATTATACTGGCATTCTTGAGAAAATAAATCCGATAGTTGTAGAGTGTATACGCAGTAGTATACTGAAGAAACGGGGTGAACATTTTTTCTGAAGGTAACAATTCAAGTAGTTCTGAAATGTCGTGTTTTTAACAGAGGGATTTTACCTATAACCCTCCTAGATACTGACAGTTGTTGCTATCTAAGAACTTGAGTTTAGGCAAGATCCTTTATATTGGGTTTCTCTGGTATTTTATTCGGCACACACAGATAGGCTTATAAAGAGCTTCGGGTCAATAGCCCAGTAATCACCTATGAAGAGTAAACAATATGTAAAGTACTACTGAAGCAAATGCTGTGGCACTTCTGAACAGTTCAAAAGTAGTAATGCAGTTGGTTCAGTGTTGCGGCATTTACAGTTCAGCACTGCTAATATATGGTCCAGTGATGTGGTATTTGTGAAATAGCTCACAAGTACTAATGCAAATAGCCCAATGGTGTGGTATTTCTGAAACAGCTCAGAAGTACTAATGCAGTTGAACTAGTAGTGTGGTACTTCTGAAAAAGTTCACATATATTGCTGCACAAAAGTAGCCCAGTAGGATTTCTACATTGTGTCAGTTATGTACATTTCATCAGTCATGTTTATAGCCTGTAAATGAACTGTATATTGGAAAGAATGAATGTATAATTATTATTATTATTTAAGGTCTGTTCATGTATATTACCAAACATCTGTTTTAAAATGTTTGTAATATGTTGGAGCTTTTCTCCCTGAGCTTATGCTGAAAATGTTTTTTTCTGCTAAACCTTGTCGGTCAAACAAACATAGAAAACAATAGCAAAATCGATAACATAATTATTTATTAAATAAATAAGTAAAATAGATAAAATAATTTTGATGGCTTTATAATGTGCAAAATGAAATTTTAACAACCTGCTCAAATTCACAGTATAGTTTGTGACAACAGCAGAAAAGAATACTGTCTGTATGAACTAGACATTCTTTGCATTTGTGAATTGTCCTGTGTTCAAGTCATTAAATGTCTTCCATTGCTTTCCGAAGAGAGCTGTATTGTTTTAGAATCATGCTGTTTCAGTAGAAACTCCTGAAAACTGTATGTGGATAAGCCCTGCTTGATAAGAAAGAAAAGGAAAACACTGAACAGAAGAACAAAGTCACTTGAAGTTGGAATTTGAAAGACAGAAAGTCATCCACAAAGCCAACTGACGTACGTTTATAGTGAAAAGAAAAACTGTGGCAGCACCTCAAAAGGCAAACAGTTCCCTGCTTGACCTAAAATAAATATCAAGAGTATTCAAGCTGAGAATAAATCAGAAAAAGTACAACTTCATGAGGCCAGAAACACAGTGGAGAATTGTACACAGATTCATAGTCACGACAAAAGAAATCTAGAAACTAAAAATGAATGTACGTAGTTAACCCTGATCAATGAATGGTGAGATCAAAGAGACTCTGCAAATAAATACCGAAGAATAATACTACTGACTTAAAGTGCACTTAATCAACACAAAAATGCAAAAAGATTAAAATGTATGTGAATGTACTCCTGGACGGAGAGAGCACATTAAGTAAGAAAATGAAGGACCAGTATAGTGTTAAGCTGCTACAAGGAAAGCAAAGGGTAGGGAAGTCTCTCTGTAAATAAAAACAGTGCTGGGACAGTGTCTGAAACTCAGCATGTGGAATGATGTCAGAATTTGAAGCAGCCTATTGTCATAGAAGTCATGGCCAAACATACAGCCACAAAGTGGGAAAACCTGGAAACTGGAATGTCAGAAGAGGGATTGATATCATTAATTAGAAATGCAGCAAATTGAAGAGAGAGAGAGAGAGAGAGTCAGAGGAAAATAAGAACTGCTGTCAGAACATGCACTCTTAATAAACTATGCATGATATCTATATGCCTTTATCCACACATAATGAGATCAAGGGGACCTTGAGAAAGGCTTATAAGGCCTATAAGGAACTAACATACCAGCAGAACCAAAAAGTAGGACACATGAAGAAATACAAAATGCACTGAACAGAGCAAATCAGCTTAAACTGACAGCTGTAGAAACTGATCCCAAGCATATGAAACCACGTGAGAAAACTGTAAAACATTATAGTGAAACTGTCATTCAGAAAAAGGAGTGCAGTAAGCCAAAGTTCATCTCAGCACCAGCAGGAAATTGAAGTAAACATCTGCACTGATGAGCCTTTGGGGAAAGTTCTTGTCACCGAGAACAATATGTAGAATAGTTGTTCCCAAGCCAGATATATTGCCAAACGGGGACCAACCTGGTGTGTTAAAAAACATGCACCCAGGAATTTGTGGGCCAGCAGAGGTGAGATCTAGTTAGCCAATAATGCTTAGCCCTATAGGTCTGAGCTGGGGGGGGGGCATGTGGTTTAGTCCCCCTAGTAACGGCTGTGGCATTTATGGCAATGCAACTTTATAGGTAGTCTGGGAGAAGGATCCACACCTATCATGAGCAGAGGAGGCAACACATTCCCGAGGTTGGAGAGACAGAAGGAGAGAGAGACAGAGATGTGAGCCTCTCTGACAGAGAGAAGTACATGGAGAAATTAATAGGCAGGGACTTGTCCACTCTGATAGTCTGAGTACCAGAGACATTGGCCTCTCAACTGGGAGAGGAACTGAATTGCGAGCTGTTTATCTGAGCTGAATTTTGAGTAATTTGCCTTGACTGAACTGTTAGTGCCCTGTATAATGTCATTAAAATGGTACAATGACACAATAAATAACCGGCATTTCACAGTTAGTGTAAATAAATTACATCAAAACCATACCATATAGTGAGTCTCCAGTGTGGCTGATAATATTACAGAGTGTGTCTGTGTGTGTGTGTGTGTGTGTGTGTGTGTGTGTGTGTGTGTGTGTGTGTGTGTGTGTGTGTGTGTGTGTGTGTGTGTATCTATACACATGCATTTACAAACACAAATAGACACACACAGTAGACCCTCACTAGGCTAGCAAGACCATTGCTTGCATGGTTTATCCAAATACATGGATTACAGGAATGAGATTTCATCCTGGATCTTAGGTTGAATAGGTGCGTAAGATGGTGGAAGGAGAATTACTAAATGTTATAAAGTAATAGCCCGATCCTGACAATTCAGTCCAAACATCAGGGTGCATATCTTTGACTAGTTAACTAGCTAAGATTGCCTGATCATCTCTTCTTACTGATGGAGGGTGTCTCCAGCCCTCCTCATATAACTATAGATGAATGGACAACTAGAACAAGTATCCCAGTCAAGTGACCACTTGTTCCTGGTGTTTGGACTGGATGATCAGGTGCATGCTGTAAAACCTCCTCACTGTCTGCTCTGCCTTTTATTGAGCATGGGTTCATAGGTAGTTAATAAGCATGTGACTCAGGAAAGCACTGAGAAGTATATCCCATTTTATTAATTCCCTAAGAACACTGTCTGATTAAATGACTCTCTCAGAGTTACACAGTGGGGAAATGGAAGCTGAGGGATTTGAACTGTTGACTGCAGGAAGTAGCCCCTTCACAACTCACAGCCTTAATCTTCTGTGGTAATTGCCAAACTGATGATAGATTAGTACAGCTATAACTCATATAACTGTTTAAAAAACAGAGTCATAGCTGGACTTTATGTAATAATGCAGGCTGACTATAACCCCTTAATTATTTATTTGTTTGTCTATTGTATGAGTTGATCTGCTGACATTCACAAAAAAAAAAAGTAGCAAATAATTATATGATTTTTACTGCAAAGATTATACAGAGAATAAACATTAAAGAAAACCATTAAACTATTGTGTAAATTACAGATTTATAAGCAGTGTGCGATTATTAAACAATATGCTGTTTTAAAGTAGCAAGTCAGTTCAAATTAATACAGACATTTAATCAGTTAAACAGTTACAAATATAAACATCAGCATCATATATACAGTATTTGCATAAGTGATTTCCACTCACTAAGCAAAGGCCAAGACATGTCATGACTTATTTTATGCTGGTATCATATTCAGCAATAGCATGCCAATCTTGACCGTATAGTGAGTAGTTACCATTTCTAATATACAATGCAGGCCACTAGTTTGGATGTGTTACAGCAGGAAATATAACAGCAGGTTTACAGACCTAATAAAATGTATGGTGGCCCTGCTTGCATTAGGCAGCAGTTTCTTATTCAGTTTCTTGCTAGCAACTGTATCTTTCTTCCTCAAAAGTTAATTGATGGTAACAAGGATGTCTTAGTTTCTCTGTGTTAAAATGATTGCCACCTTTGCTTGAATTTTACTTCTCCAGATTGCTAGTTCTCATTCTGGTCTGCTTCCTCATACAGGACAATGTGGTGCTTTTTCATTCTCCCAGATCATATCCTCACAGACAAATAGTGAGATAGTTTTAGCTTATGCCTAAGAGTCTGCATGTCCTCCCTCCAGTCGAGTGAGTTTTAAAGACATGCACACACACGTGTGTGTGTGTGCGTGTGTGTGTGTGTGTGTGTGTGTGTGTGTGTGTGTGTGTGTGTGTGTGTGTGTGTGTGTGTGTGTGTGTGTGTGTGTGTGTGTGTGTGTGTGTGTGTGTGTGTGTGTACCTTCTGTGAAGGTTGGGCCCCGGGCTGGCAACTTGCACCGTAAAACCACCACTGCCAATCATTCTGCGGACCGGTGATCCGCTGTGGTGACCCCTAACTGGAGAAGCCAAAAGACATTACTTTTTAAGGGAGTGCTCTTCCTAAGAGGTGTAGAGACCTTGGAATGAGAATTATAAAGTAAGGAGGTGGGGTAGCTTGCTGCTGCAAAAATACATTTCCTGATTCTGTAGGAGTTCTGTTTGCACAAAGTTGTACATCTTTGAGTATATGAGCATAAATGTTTTATGTACCCAGTTTCACACTGTTGTAGTTGATTATTTCAGTCTTGAGCTCAATGTACTTCCCTGTAGATGCAATGGTTCTGCAATGCTACTTCTGTTTCTCAGCATTAACATCTACAGGAGCGCTCAAGCAGTACGAGTTATGGGACACTGGGCAAGGTATACGCAAGTTAACAATGATCGGTTATAGACATAGATACACATACAAATGTGTTTATGTTTGTGTGTGTGTAGTTGTGTATGTTTAAACTTATCTGTAAACACAGACATATAGATATTTATTTCAGTCTCATTTGTGAATTAATTTTTAAGTTCTGATGGTGAAGTTTAATAAAAATGTGTGTGCATGTGAGTGTGGTATCTGAACAGAATTAGGTGTGATATGGCTACATGTTTCTTAAAGACTTGAGACTTTACCTCAGTTAAAACTGGGAATGGCTTCTGCATAGTTTCTCCTTGTCCCAGGGGAAGTAATTTAGATAAATTAATTGACAATTGTTTATCTGTGGCTGTTAATTGCCATAAACACATCATTTTTTATGGTATTTGCATAGCAGGTTATACATAACACTTGTGTAATAATGATATAACAGACAGAATAAACTGAAAAGTGAGGGCTCCTAGAATGGACAACATGGAATAAGCAATACAGGCTGGAGAAAGATTAACAGAAAATGGATGATATGCACACAGTGTGGTACAGATCTAGTTGTCTCCTTAATGACCTTTAGACTGGGACAGAATGTGGAAACTGTAGGAGAATGGGAAACCTTCAGGTGAGAATATGGCAGTCAGGAGAATGTGGGAACTGCAGGAGAATGGGAAAACGTCAGGTGAGAATATGGCAGTCAGGGAGATGGTAATAAGCTTTCTAGTTAGAAGATAGTTGGGAAAACAGCAATGGGAAAAAGGAGGAAACAGGAAACCAGTAGACAGGATGGAGAAAATGTGTGAGGAGAAGAAAGGCAGAAAATGAACAACATGGAAAGAGGCTGTCAGGTGAACGCAACTGGCGTGACACAACATAAGATGAAGGCAGAAAGCAGGAGATGCAGCCACAAAAGTGAGGACAAGGAGATGGAAGCCAAGGTAGAAGGAGAAGCTGAGACAGCGGTGAGAAATGTTAATGCAGAGTCAAAGCTAGAGGTCTCCCTGAAGGAGCCAAGACTACAAGAACCACAGAGTGAAAGTGGGCAGGGTGGGGCACTCAGCTCAATGGGAGGGGCATGCAGTCATATGAGAGACACAGAACAGTGGACGTGGCTTGTAGAAAGAGAACAGAAGAGATGGAAAAGGAATCAGTTACAGCACAGGAAAGGATGGAACATGATGAACTGTAGGGGAAAAGGTTGGAGGAGTAGTGTCATCAATGCAGGAAGCAAAGGAGATAATCCAGTGTGGGGAATGGAGTCTCAATCAACCAGGAGATTAGGAGTCATAACAAGGGAGGCAGATGAGACCAAGTTACAGTGCAACCAGTCTTGGGGCATAGACTTTGTAAAGCAGGGAAAGAAGTAACCAAGATGCTCAGCAAGTGTTGTGCATATAGTCACCAGCAGAGTCTGCAAACACTTATACAGGAAAAAAGGTGGACAGTGCTACTGTCAAGGAAACATAAGCCAGTGGCAAGAGAGAGAGAACAAAACTTGGAGATGCCAGAGCATGATAGTTCTGGAATTACATAGAAGGAAGGATTGGAGGTAGAGCAGTTAATTGCATAAAGGAGGATATCAGTTTGAATACAGAGAAGAGAAGAGCACCACCCCTTCAACTGGACATTACAACATTCAGGGTCAGACCCAAGGGTGGCTGTCCAGCAGTTAACGCAGAAGAAGAGGAAATTGTGATGGATCAATGAATTGTATCACAAAGCAAGACATAACAATGAATACATAGTTTGAATAACAGTGAGACTAATGCAATACAATAATAATTAAAATATTAAAACACAACAAACTACCACAGTTGGACAGGCAGACAGTATTATACTAGTAAGTATTGCAAGACTATGACTTCACATTGTGATTGCTTAGAATACTGCACTTCCTCAGCTGTAGTATGATATATTCTGATGTTCATATTGCACATGTATGGAGTCGTGACTCACTTCCGACTATTGCACATTCAGGAAGTAATAGCATAAGAAATCAGTGATTACTATAGCTGATACTTCATAGCAAGTGGCATATTGATCTAATTATTCACTGTCATGCCTGGGATTCAAGTTCAGCAGCCTTATGGATAGAGGGAAGAAGCTCCTGTTTAGAATACATGTTTTGCAATGTAAGCTGCGATACCTCCTGCCCAAGGAAAGATGGAAGTACATGCCATGGGCAGGGTGAGTGGGATCATTGATTATCTTCCTAACCCTTCCCACACACTGAGTCTCATGCAGATTATCCATCTAATGACTTTTTCTGCTGTCCTCACTACCCTCGGGAGAACCTTGTGGTCAGATGCTTTGCAGTTGCCATACCAAACTATGATATTATTTGAGAGGATGCTCTCGATGGTCCCCCTGTAGAAGGCTTTAAGGATGGACTGAGACAGGTTTGCCTTCCTCAGTTTCCGTATGAAGTGCAGACGTTGTTGTGCCTTCTTCACTGTGTGGCTAATATGACTCGACCAGGATAGGTCGTCTGAGATGTGCACCCCCAGGAACTTGATGTTTTTGATTCTTTCCACTGCCACCCACTTAATTTCCAGAGGTTGATGTATCTCCTGAGTCCTCCTGAAGACCACTATTGCTTCTTTGGTCTTGCTTACATTTAAAGCCAGATTGTTCCTGTTGCACCAGCCTATCAGATGCTCCACTTCATCCCTGTAGGCTGTTTCCTCACCATTTCTGACAAGACCTATGACAGTGGTTTTTTGTTCTTCTTTCGGCTTTTTCCGGTTAGGGGTTACTGCAGCGGAACTCCGGTCCGCTAATGATTGGCAGTAGATTTTTTTACAGGTGCCGAGGTGCCAGCTCGATGCCCAACCTTCAGCGAAGGCACGCCCATTCTACACATGTCTTTTGAATGCCACTTGACTGTGGGGAGGACATGCAGACTCCACACAGAAGGCACTCCAGCCGAGAATCAAACGGCAGAACCTCTTGCTGTGAGGCAACAATGCTACCGCTGCACCACCGCAGACAGTGGTATCATCTGCAAACTTGATGATTTTTGTTGGATTCATGCTTGTCCATGCAGTCATGCGTCAATAAGGTGAACAGCAGAGGACTAAGGATGCAGCCCTGAGGGACACCCGTGCTCAGAGTAATACTGATTGAACTGTTATTTCCCAAACATGCTTTCTGGGGTCTGTTGATGAGAAAGTCCAGTATCCAGTTACATAGAGAGGTGTTGATGCCCAGCTGAATCAACTTCGATATCAGATTCTGGGGGATGACAATGTTGAAGGCAGAACACAATTCACTGAAGAACATTCTGGCATAGCAATTCTTGTTATCTAGACGTGCCAAGGATTCATGAAGTGCTATAGCTATTGCATCAGCTTGTCTGAAGAGTATAAAACACAGAATTGTATTCAGTAATGAGTGGAAACAGTTACATATAAAGTGGACAACAATACTCCTGGAGGGACTAGATTTGCTCTTTAGAACTACAGAACATGCTTTCCTTAACATATACCTGCTCAAAGTTTCCATTGCTGTCTATCGTTGTCACTAGATCTTTAATAATGAAGCCAGTTTTCATTATTTGACCATTTTACTTTGTAGTCATACTTTATACCCATTTTTCTAAGTCTCATGATGTTACATTTATTGGCATTATAGGAAAGAAAATTACTAATGTACCAGGTACATATTTTTTTGCAAAACATCTCAGAGAGCTTCAGCACCTTTTACTGACATAATTATAATCCCCAGTTTGCCATCACCAGCAAAGTATTTGGTGATCCAGAGACCATTTCCACTTTAATGTCTGAGAGGATTCTCTGAGAAGAAAGCTCCAAAAAAAGTTGTCCCAGTACAGAGGCCTGTGGGTCAAAAATAATCATTAACCCCTCTTGGGATAGACAGGTAACATCTTAAACCCCTCTTGGGATAGACAGCTAACATCTTACCTTCAGACGTTGTGCCCTGTTGTTTAACTGCTGTTTAATCCACTAAACTCATGTTATTGGTTTTCATCGCACTCTACTATGAAACATATGTTCTATGTTTTTCTCATTACAACATTTTTGTCATGCTTATGTTTTGTAGTGTAACATGATACTTGTGATTTAAAATATCTGTACTTGATGTGTTGTAGTTTAACATGATACTTTGCAATTTAAAATATCTGTACTTGATTTTTGAAAGATTGTTATTGCAGAGCTTTTCTCCCCAGGTCTCCACTGAAAATGGGCACTTTCTGGCCCAGTCTGACTTTCCGGTAAACAAATGTCAAATAAATAAATGTATATATGTATAAGGTGTGAGTAGCACTGTTAGCCCTTCATCAGCTGCTGCTGCTACATTTTCAAAGAATCTCACAAGGTTAACAAACAGGATCTCTCCTTAAAAAGCTACAACCATACCCATCTAACAGATGTAGCCACCTCCTTGTCTTTTACAGTAAGCTCCATTATGACTGTCTCCATGAGGTAAAAAGTATTTGGGCCTGAATGCCAGCATTTCGTTTAACATGAATGATGGAGTTTAGTCAGGTTTTCTTTGATTTTTTTTTTTTGGTATGTTATATTGTCTCACTGAACTCGAGTTTTTAATGCTATTTGTTACAACAGTTATTTTATCTTTATACATATAACGGGTTGTTTCCCTTTTTCTGTAGCAATTTGACATATTCGCTTGATTGCAAGAACTGCAGAAAACTGTTCTGCAGGTGAAGTCACTCTGTTGTGCAGCTGAAAGGAGTTTTGTTTTTTATTGATAATGGGTGTCTGGCTTGTTTTGAACACACTACTAATAAATACTTTTAGTGTCATCTTTACTGTGTAAAAACTGGATGTTGCCCCTACAGGTGAGAGGGATTTGTCATTTTATAGTGATTTTATTTATTTATTTGCTTTTGTTTACCAGGAAAGTCCATCTGGGAACTGAAACACCCATTTTCGATGGAGGCCCATGGAGAAAACCTCCAAAACAAGGATAGAAATACATTTTTGACAATTCAACATAAAAAACGGTCAACAAACATTATTTACAAAGCATATCAGATTAAGGAAATACATGTTTTCAAGATATTGTGAGTAGAATCAAAAATACTACATTAATACATCTGTATAGTATCCATAGCAGACAGAGTAAGGATTGCATACTTCAAACTATAGATGTGGTACTGTTGCATAGTCTGTTAGTTGCCAGGTAATATTTTTAGGGCAGATTTGAATTGTTGCAGGTTGCATTGGAGATGATGACAGAGAATAGCGAGTCACCATAATAATTATTAGATTTATTAGCAAATGTTAGTTTACGTTCTGAGGATCTTAGAGTTCTATTTGGTACATGCCATTGGTTCAGATTTGACAGTAAAGGTGTTTTAAGTGGCTGGTGAAGTATTTTGTGTGCTGACAGTAGCTGAGAGAGGCTGATGTGCTGAGGAAATTCAAGCCAGTTTAGGGCACTGAGAGCCGTGCAGTGATGGGAGCAGTTTGGGAAGCTGCAGTCGAATTTGCAAATTTTGTTGTAGGTGCTTTTTAGTTTGTGCTTGGTGGAAGAGTTGAGATTTGTGAATATTGCTGAGGCATACAGAAGGACAGGAAGGTATTTTTTCTATGATTGCTGAGCAGGTATTTTGATCTATAAAGAAAGTTTAGTTTACAGTGTGTCTTCTTGACAACTGCATAAGGGAGGACCTCCCACAAACCCAGGCAATTAGTGACCCACAAGTCAGATCAGCTTCATATGCAAAGCCATGCAAAGACTTATCATGGAATTAATCAGTCTGGACATAGGGAACCTCCAAACACTGGACCCACCTCAGTTTGGATTCATCAAGGGCGGGTCATTCTTACTCAGCCTGGTAGATATTTTTGAAAAGGTAACCAGAGCAATGGATGATGTCAAAGCTTTTGACACAATTCCCTACTTAAGCATAGTAGAAAAGCTATATACGTTAGGAATAAACCCCTACATTACCTGCTGGATTGCCAACTGGCTCACAGATAGGGTGCAGCAAATCAAAATAGAGAAGTTACCTCCACAAAGAAGCCAGTCACCAGTGGAGTACCCCCCAGGGTTCTGTGCTGGGAGTTCTTCTTTTGGCATCTATATCTCTGAAGTAAAAGCCAATACCAAAGGGCTCTAGTTGACTAAGTTTGCAGATGACTGTAAGCTAGGAGCACTCATTGAATCCCCAAATGACTTAGCCATCCTGCAGGAAGGTTTGTCTCAAATAAATGCCTGGTGTCAAAATCATGGTCTGAAACTGCAGAATAGTGTGTATATGTTGTACCTTTAGGAAGCATTTCAAGGTCGACATATGCATATAAGTAGCCAGCACATGCTAGCTTCAGTGCCATTTTGTGAGTGCAGCCAGAGAGTGAGCATGTGTGAGTGTAATAGCTAGATTATCTAAGTTAAAGTTATTAAGCCTCAGTCCTGATGTGTTTGTACATAATAAAGCTGCTTGAACAGAACCCACAGAGACCCGTCTTCTATTTTATCCTGACTAGACGAGCGACATGATGTCAGAACTGGGATTCCAGAGACTGCTATTCAGAGCTATGAGGTGCAGAGTTAACAGTGAAGGTAAACTAAGAGAAACGGGCATAAAAACCGGCCAGAAATGAATCAAAGGTAATGAAAACTTGCATGAACGATTTATTTTATAAAAAAGATAAAATGGAGCATTACAAGGGCACAAACCGCTTTATTAAACAAGCAAGAGGCACAAAAGGTTTATTAACTAAACAAAATATTTAAAATTAAGATATTTGATAAAATGATTATCAGAAAAGCACATAAGGGGTTTGTAATTACCTCGGAATTGTAAAACAGGCATGTTTAAAGCAAAACGGGCATGTTTAGTGTAAACCGAGCACAAGAAAAGTATAAAGGGCATGAGGGAGACTAAACAAGCAAAACAAATGCATCAAAGGGCAAAAAAGGGCACATTAAGCATAAATAAGTCAAGGTGACTGCACATTTTTAGCAAAGTACTGTGTTGTGGCATAACTGCTATTTCGCATTGTATTCAGCTCATAACTAGAGTTATTCGAAGTATCTCAAAGTGTGCAAAAGTGCTTACAGTGTGTGTTTATTACTGTGCATTTATTCCAAAGAGCTTATTTGTGTGCAAAGTGCAACTATTTCTTAAGTACAGTCAAACTACAGCCATTTCAAAAAGTTTCTTGTGCTGGATGTGTCTATTCACAGAGTGCCACCATTCCAGAGTGTTTCTTGCACTGTAAAGAGTCATTTAGCAAAGTACAGCCATTTTGGGAAAGTTTTGGTGTGCTGTGTACCATTAATTCACGAAGTTCAGTTACTTTGAAATGTTTCTTACTCTGTGCTCCTTCTGCCCAATTTATTTGCACAGTGCAGTTATTTTGAAATGTTTCTTACAATGATGATAACTGAATTTTGCAGTAAAGAGATTTCAAGAGTATTACAGTGCCTGTGAGACTTATTCATAGGCTTGTTGTGCTATTGGGCATAGTTACAAATACTGACATATATATCTATATCTACATCTATATCTATATCTATATATATATATATATATATATATATATATATATATATATATGTGTGTGTGTGTGTGTGTGTATGTTCGTGCATACTGCAAAAGCCTTCGCTGGTATGGTTAATATGGCAGACGGATTTTGAAAACCCTCGCCATTGGTGTTTGATCAGAATATTGTAGGAAATTGGAGAATATTTGAGCAAGAGTATGATATTTTATAGAAAAAGCTTATTCTGACAAAGATGCATGCACCAGGGCATTCATTTTGCTAAACCTAGCTGGGTCAGAGGCCACTGAAAGAGAATGTTCATTTGTGTATGCATCAGCAGTATATGAGAGAGAAGGTGAAAACCGTCATATTGTTGTACAGGCTGAATCAATGGAAGACCCCGAGTGCTTGAAGCGCACGTTTAGGGAAATGTGCAACCCCCATACAAATATGATATTAAAGAGACATTTGTTTTACACAAGAGATCAAAAACCATGGGGAAACTTTTGTAGCTTATATAACTGACCTGAGAAACAAAGCTAAAATGTGTCGGTTTGCTGACTTAAAAGATGAGTTAATAAAGGACAGGCTTGTGTGTGATATTAATAGTGCTACAGTGAGAAAGATTTTGCTTTGTGACTGTGATTTAATGCTGAGCAATGGTATCGAGATTTGTCAAATCCATGAAGTTACAGAAAGGCACACAAGTATGCTTGCAAGTGTTAAGAGCATGGTTTCAGCAGGCTCCAGAGCAAATGTAGACAGCATGCAACACATGGCTAGCAGAAGCAGGCATAAGCACATGGCAGTTGCAACCCCTACGGGGTTTCCTGGGAGGAGTTGCAGTTTTCCATCAAGTTCTAAGAAAACACACCACAAATGCCAGAAAGGTAAACAAACCAATGAATCCAAAAAGGCGGCTTGCACCAGTTGCAGGCAAATGTTTTATTCAAAACAGCAGTGAAAGCTTGTAAGCGCTTTCATCCCAAGTTTAAAACAATACAGGAACTTCATGAGACAAGCTAAAAAGAGCTAAAACTGCATTTAAATAAAGCCGCGGTGGTACAGCGGTAGCGTTGTTGTCTCACAACAAGAGGTTCTCCTGTTCGATTCACGGCTGGAGTGCCTTCTGTATGGAGTCTGCATGTCCTCCCCGCGGTCGAATGGCCTCCAAAAGACATGCATGAATGGGCGTGCCTTTGCTGAAGGTTGGGCGTTGGGCTGGCAACTCGGCACCATAAAAAATCTACTGCCAATCATTAGCGGACCGGAGTTCTGCTGTGGCGACCCCTAACCGGGAAAAGCCGAAAAGACAAACAACAATATTACATTATTTCCTCTTTGCAAGCTTAAAAGGAAATCATGCTCATAACCGAAGGCTATGGTCCTTGATGCCAAATGTAAAAATGTTACATGTTGTTACACAGTCATCATCATCTTCTTTCGGCTGTTCCCATTAGGGGTCGCCACAGCGGATCATCTGTTTCCATTTCTTCCTGTCCTCTGCATTTTGCTCTGTCACACCAACTACCTGCATGTCCTCTCTCACCACATCCATAAACCTTGTCTTAGACCTTCCTCTTTTCCTGTTACCTGGTAGCTTCATCCTTAGCATCATTTTCCCAATATACTCAGCATCCCTCCTCAGCACATGTCCAAACCAACATAATCTTGCCTCTCTGGCTTTGTCTCCAAACCTTCCAACCTGGGCTGACCCTCTAATATACTTATTCCTAAACCTGTCCACCCTCGTCACACCCAGTGCAAATCTTAACATCTTTAACTCTGCCACATCCAGCTCTGACTCCTGCCTTTTTGTCAATGCCACTGTCTCCAACCCATATAACATAGCTGGTCTCACTATCCTCTTGTAGACCTTCCCTTTCACTCTTACTGGTATTTGTCTGTCAGAAATCACTCCTGACACTCTTCTCCACACACTCCATCCTGCCTGTACTCTCTTCTTCACCTCTCTTCCACACTCACCATTACTCTGAACTATTGATCCCAAGTATTTAAACTCATCCACCTTCGCCACCTCTACTCCTTGCATCCTCACCATTCCTCTATCCTCCCTCTCATTCACATACATATAGTCTTAGTCCTGCTGGTCTTCATTCCTCTTCTCTCTAAAGCATATTTCCATCTCTGCAGGGGTCTCTTCCACCTGTTCCCTACTCTCACCACAGATCACAATGTCATCTGCAAACATCATAGTCCACGGGGACTCCTGTCTGATCTCGTCTGTCAACTTGTCCATCACCATTGCAAATAAGAAAGGGCTGAGAACTGATCCTTGATGTAATCCCACATCCACATTAAACGCATCCGTCACTCCCACCGCAGACCTCACCGCTGTCACACTACCCTCGTACATACCCTGTGCCACTCTTACATACTTCTCTGACATTCCCGACTTCCTCATACAATACCACAACTCCTCTCTAGGCACCCTGTCATACGCTTTCTCTAAGTCTACAGTACAAACATAAATTGCTAGTATAATGTTTAAAAACATGTAATAAAGGCATATTAGAATATATTAAATGTCTCATAAATATATACATACAATTATACTAGTGCTTCAAAGGGCATAGAGTTAAGCACTCAGAACATACAAGTTTCTGGGTAAAAATCACTTCAAATTAAAAGATGTATCAACATTTATCATACCCATTCAATTCTAACTAGTATACTTTCACATCTCTTAAGTGTGTCATCGTACTGAAATAGGCAGGACTGAAAATGAAAAATAAAATAAAACTGCACTAAATGCACTATGTTCAGGTCAGTGGATCTAGATGTAAATGTGTATGCATGTATTCTAAGTTAATTCTAGGTTCATAGTCACATGAGTTGTTATAAAGCAATAAACATCCACATATGGGAACAAAGGGATGTCCTATCTATTTAACGCCTTAAGCTTTAAAAGGCTGGATATAGATAAGTGATCGTTTAAGCCTGGCCAGTATGTGGAGTCTAACCTGATCTGCCAAAATAATTCAGCTTTTTCTAACAGGTAAGGCCAGGCTCCTCCTCTTAATAAAGGGGATATGGTGTCCAGCACAATAAACTTGAATTTGTGGTCAGTGTATTGATAAATGTGTTTTGCCAGAGCATTGACTACACAATGGTCCCTAATGTTTCAAAGGTGTTCGCCTACTCTACTTTTAAGTTTCCGCTCCGTTTTGCCAATGTAAAAACACGGGCAAAACTCACAGAGGGCACAGTAAACTACCTTGTTTTAATTACAGTTGAATTTGTCCATAATTCTTAGTTTCATACCATTTATAGTGGTTTCATTTCCCTCTAGTATGTAGGGGCAAAACTTACATGAACCACATTTGTGCATATAACCTGCCTTATGTGGTTTATCTTGGTGTTCTAATAGGGGTTTCATGTTCTGTCCTTTACGGAAAACACAAGAGGGTTTGTTCCCCAAAATGGTTCTCAAATCTGTTTAATTTGTTAGCAGTTTCCAGTTCTTTTCAAGAATGTTCTTAATAGAGTAGGTGTCAACTGAAAAAGTAGTAAGAAAAGATTTAAACAAGGTAGTATCATTTGTCTCTATCATTGAAACCACTACATTTGAGGTAGATTCAATCATTACACTCATGGTGGAATTAGGGATAGAATGGTCACTACGGGGCACTTCTGTGTCCAGGAGGGGCTAAAGTAGCCACTCTCCCGTTTGACCAGGACTTCATTTTTAATGTTGTCAACTAGGTTTTGTGGATAACCTCTTCTGAGAAACATGCTACACAACTTATCACATTCATCCAGAAAGGCCCCTTTTAGTGAGGTAATTCTGGCAGCTCTTACAAATTGGCCTTTCAGAACGCCCCTTTACTGTGTAAAAGGGTGGCAGCTGGTAAAGTGTAAGAAATTGTTGGAATATGTACATTTGCGATAGATCTCAGATGTGAATCTCTTGTTGACTATGTCTTTTTTAAGTAATACATCTAAATAGCGTATTTGTGTCTCACCAATGGTGTGTGTAAACCTTAAAAAAGAAGTTAAACTGTTAATATATTCCAGAAAATGGTCCAAAGAATAAAAATGTTGTCCAGAAAATGAGTGTACATGTGACAGAATGGTAAAAATGGGGATTTAATAAGATGTTTTCTCTCCCATTGTAACATTACAATGTTGGCGTACATACCCCCACACACTGAACCCATGGCTACACCTTAATTTTGGACATAATAGTTCTTGTCAAATAAAATGAAGTTATTTTTCAGAATTATGTCCATTAACTGTTCAAATATGTTGATTCTGCCTGACTTATCCCTTTGTCTGTCAAGTATGCACAAAACCATTGTGTCCCCACATCATGTGGAATAACAGTATAACAGTCCCTAACATCCACTGTGATAAATGTTTTATGCTCGTTAAACTGTACTGAATTGATTTTCTTCAAAAAGTCCCAAGAGTCGATGCAAAGTAGGGGTTCAGATTTTAAAATACCTTTAATTTCCAAATCCAGAAATTTTGCCAGTGGTTGGGTAATAGAACCCCTAGCATCAACAATGGGGCATAAAGGGGGTTGGTGTATATCCTTGTGGATCTTAGGAATACCAAATATTGTTGGGGTAATCGGATAGTTGGCAGATAAGTACTGGCGTTCTTCCATGCTAATTAAGCCATTTATGAACAGATCTTGTAGGTGACCCCTAATTTTACGCTAAGTACCATTCAACTCATTTAAAGAACTGTGAGTATATGTAGGTGTATCCAAAATTTCTCTCATTTTTCTCACAAAGTCATGCTTCCACTTAAGGACAACACCACCCCCTTTATCCGGTTTCATTACTCTAAGGTTGGTGTTAGAAGACAAATACTCTAGTTCCATAATCTCTTCAGCACATAAATTATTTTTAACTTTGTTCCTATTAGCATTTACACAGTGGGTTCTAATGTCCAGCTCACACACATGTTCGAACGTCTAGAGGGTGGGAACAACTGGAGGGTTATAAGTGCTAAAAACCTTCAATGGGTGTATGATATTATCCACACCTTGGAACAGCAAGTTTAAATTGTTTTCTAACATATTGTTTTAAATCCACAATGGTATTCACAACATTAGCAGACCTATTAGGGGTGAAAGTAAAGCCCTTAGACAACACATTACATAAGTGTACATTAATGTGCACATCTGTGTAGTTATACACCTTAAAGTCTCCTTCTGTGTTCAAGTGAACTGATAAGGGGGGGGGGGGGTAACATAAATTCACATATCCATTTCTGTGCAAGGAATTTATTCAGACATTAATTCCTCCCACGTCTCCCCCTCCATGCACCTCTGTAATGTCCCCTGTTCCGTCCATTGTACCCTTGCTGGTAATAGTCCATTTGTTGTCTTGTTTGGGATGAAGCTGTCTGATTCTACTGGTTCCTTATCCATTCCGATCTTCTCAGAGCGGGTTGGTCTTCCTCTGAAAAAGACTCATCATCATTATTGTTAAAGTTATCCTGGCCACAAAAATTAACATCCGGATCCTGACTATGGGTGGTCCATTGTTTAGATGTCCATTCCTGGGAGGGAGGGGATAGGGGGTATGCACAGTTGGAATTGTAGTCTTTTTCATCCCTTGCAATCTTTTTTATTTTCCTGTTCTTAATTGTGTTAATTTTCTCCTCAATGGTGCGAAAAATACAGGTGTAATCAAACCTGTTGGTTAGAAACAGAGAGTCCTGTGTGATCTTTTTATCAAGTTTTTCTGCTTCTTGACCCAGAATGATGATTTGCTCATCATTATGTTTGATTACCATGTCCATGTTATCAAACCCAAACCGATCAAAGAGCTTAATTAGGTCTTTGTGAAAGGAAGAATTAGGTGTGAGCCCAGTTGGGTATCACCAGATGCATAGCTCTTTAGGTACTACTTTCTTCATAGGTTCGTAGGTTCATAGGTTAGTACTAAGCTAACTGCCCTTGTGAGCCATTTTAAGCTTAGCCAATTATCCCTTGTGAGACTCAAACCCTGCACCTTGTGTTTGTAGGGCAAACACCTTAACCATTAGGTCACCCTTCCTGTGCCACTGTCAAGCAGAGCCACAGAAGTGATCCCTGGGGTGAATTTCCTATTTCCCATCTAATCATCAACATTTTTCTTGAAGAGTGCTAATGAGGAGCTTTGTTTGATATAGATAGGTAGTTTATTCCAGAGTATGAGAAGTCTCTGGGACAGGAATCTATCCCTCCGGCATGTTCTGTTTATTGTGGTGGCAAGGTGTAGGTCCCTAGGGTATGTAGCTCGGAAGGACTGGGATTTCTTTAAGTGGAGCATGTCCAACAGCTCCGGGTTTGACATAGCTTTGTATGTTAGGCAGAGATCACCTTTGAGTAGGCGATATGCGACTGAGTAAAGCTGGAGTTTTTTGAGACGGTCTGCGTAGGGCATCTGTTTGAGGCCGGTAATCCTCTTTGTGAGGTATTTCTGCGGCCTTTCCCAGTTGTTGTAGATGTCTTGTAAGGTACATACCAAAAGGGGCATTGTACTCTATAACGGGTCTAATAAGTGATGAGTAGAGGGGAACAATGACCTCTTTTTTTCTGGATGAGAAACCTTTTGTGATGAGGTGTGCCACGTAGAAGGATTTCCTGACTACTGTGGTGATGTGATTATCAAAGGAGAGACTATTGTCCACCTGTGTCCCAAGGTCTCTTATCACACTTTCAGTGTTAAGTATATTACTGCCTATGTTGTAGTTCATGGGTACAGAGTTTTTACCAAAGGGGATGACAATGCACTTTTTAGCATTGAGCTTGAGGCCATGGCTTTGACACCAGGCATCTGTCTCAGTGAGGCCCTTTTGTAGGATGTCCACATCATTAGGAGTTTCAATTATGGCTCCTAGTTTGCAGTCATCTGCGAACTTCATTAGCCAAAGACCTTATGTGTTAGCCTGTACTTCAGAGAAGTAGATACCAAACAGGAGAGGACCCAGGACTGAGCCCTGTGGTACTCCACTTGTCACTGGTCTGAAGTCGGATTTGGAGTCTGCTACTTTCACAGTGTGGGTTCTGTCAGTGAGCCAGTTGGCAACCCATCTTGTGACATAGGGATTTATACCTAGTTTAGTGAGTTTATCTGTAATTCCAGAGTGGGGGGATGGTGTTGAAAGCCTTGGCAAGATCTAGATAGGCTGTGTGAACCACCTTACCCTCGTCTACGGCTTTGGTGACTGCTTCAAAGCTTCCTTGTACACTCTCTGAAATATCTATTGTCCATTTGTATTTTTTTTTTATTTTTAGCAGGACTCTGTCAAATTGTGACAAATTATTAAAGAAAGAACAGTCCATGTCATCCTCTCTTGCCTCCACACTTAACGAGTATTTATTATCCAGCCATTTAAATAAACAGTCTGTGCCACCGTTTGCACCATTGGCGGCTATATTGTTACCAATGTTATTTTGAGAAAAAGAACCACTGACCTGTGAACTGGTATATGGTAAAACAGAAACTGAAGGCCTTTGAAGTTGCAGTCCACTCATGCTGACTGGACCATCTGCAACTCAGGTGAAGCCAAAATGCTCGGCACAGGGTGAACAGTTAACTGTGAAAGAGTGGAATGCTCTAAATGATCCATGCAGTCCATTAGCCTCTGAATTAAAACTGTGTGTGGAATCTAACCTGATCTGCCAAAATAATTTGGCTTTTTCTAACAGGTAAGGCCAGGTTCCTCCTCTAGATTCCACACACTGGCCAGGCTTAAATGACCACGTATCTATATCCAGCCTTTTAAAGCTTAAGGCGTTAAATAGATAAGACATCCCTTTGTTCCCATATGTGGATGTTTATTGCTTTATAACAACTCATGTGACTATGAACCTAGAATTAACTTAGAATACATGCATACACTATACATCTAGATCCACTGACCTGAACATAGTGCATTTAGTGCAGTTTTATTTTATTTTTCATTTTCAGTCCTGCCTATTTCAGTACGATGACACACTTAAGAGATGTGAAAGTATAGTAGTTAGAATTGAATGGGTATGATAAATGCTGATACATCTTTTAATTTGAAGTGATTTTTACATAGAAACTTGTATGTTCTGAGTGCTTAACTCTATGCCCTTTGAAGCACCAGTATAATTGTATGTATATATTTATGAAACATTTAATATGTTCTAATATGCCTTTATTATATGTTTTTAAACATTATACTAGCAATTTAAGTTTTCACTATGTAACATGTAACATTTTTACATTTGGTATCCAGGACCATAGCCTTCGGTTACGAGCATGACTTCCCTTTAAGTTTGCAAAGAGGAAATGATGTAATATGCCTTGCTTTATTTAAATGCAGTTTTAGCTCTTTTTAGCTTGTCTGATGAAGTTCCTGTATTGTTTTAAACTTGGGACAAAAGTGCTTACAAGCTTTCACTGCTGTTTTGAATAAAACATTTGCCTGCAACTGGTGCGAGCCATCTTTTTGGATTCATAAGTTCTAAGAAAAGGACTTGCTCAGTGCAGTACAAGGGTGAATCAGCAAAACCCAAATCCAGCTTTATTGTTAACTGTTGCAATCGTGGTGCCAATCATGAGTCTAAAAGAGAAAAATGCTTAGCATTTGGTCTGCAATGCCACAAGTGTAAAAAATGGAACCATTTTCAAAAGTTTTGCAAATCAAGTAAACCTCACACAGTTATAAGGAAGAGTCACTCGAAAAAGCAAGTTGATCATATAGACAGCTGCATTTTTACTTTCTACGTAGATGGTGTATCAGCAATTGGTGAAAAAGTTGATGCAGTAAATTTGTTGGCAAAGAATTGTGCTTTGTAATGTCCAGATCAATGGTAAATCCACCGAGCTTAAAGTGGACGCTGGCTCAAAGTGTGATGTTATGTCAGCAGACACATTTGCTAAGGTGAAAACTAGTGAAGAACTCAATGTGGCTAGTTGTGAGAAACTTGTTGCTTATGGAGGTGAAGAAATTCAAACCGAAGGCTCAGTAGTTCTTTAATGTTATATGGCTAGGAACTGTTACAGCTTGTTATTCCATGTAGTCTGAAGACCCTGTGCAGTCATTAGTGGGTCTCAGAGACAGTTTGAGAATGAATTTGCTTTCTTTTACCAAAGAAGTTCATCATACAAGCACATATCCTATTTCCAATTTTACCAAAACTATTTTCTCAGAGTATGCTGATGTTTTCGATGACAAGTTGGGCAAACTTCCAGTTGTGTATTCTATGAAGTTAGACCCAGAGGTCAGTCCGGTAGTCAGACCAGCAAGAAAAGTTCCAATAGCTATGCAGGATAAAGTTAAAGTTCAGCTGGATAAAATGGTGCAGCAAGGTGTGATTTGTCCAGTTACAAAATCAACTGAATGGATGTCATCCATGGCAGCAGCCCACAAAAAAGGCCCAGATGAAACCAGAATATGTATTGACCCAAGAGACTTGAACAAAGCATTAAAGAGACTGCATCATCCAATGTGTACAGTCGAGGAAGTCGCATCCCTAATACCAAATGCCAATGATTTTCTGTCTTAGATGCAAAAAGTTAATTTTGGCAAGTGATGCTTGATCACAAATCCTCATTACTGCCTACTTTCAGTATCCTATTTGGCAGATATATATTCATCAGGATGCCATTTGGAATAAATTGTGCAAGTGAAGTCTTTCAGCATGCAATGGAGGATATTTTTACAGGTTATCCTTGTGCCATGATAGTAGATATTTATTGGTTGGAGGCAATGGTGAAGCAGAGCATGACAGAAACCTTAAGAAAGTTCTAGACAGAGCACGTGAAGTGAATTTAAAGTTCAATCCTGTGAAGTGCAAATTCAGACTACCAGAAGTTACATATGTAGGTCATTTATTTACTAGCAATGGCTTAAGACCAAACCCATCCAAGCAAGCAGCCATCTGTGAGTTGCCAGCACGAGATAATGTGCAGGCTCTACGTTTTCTTGGTATGGTCAACTATTTAGGCAAGTTTATACCAGATTTCCATGAGTTAACAGCATCTTTGAGAGAGCTGACGTGCAAAAATGTTATATGGTCTTGGCTGGAACAGCACCAGAAGGCATTTGAAGGCCTTAAGCAGAAAATTACCACCCCCACCTACATTAAGATATGGTGATGTCAATAAACCAGCAACTCTTTCCTGTGATGCTTCAAAATTTGGTCTTGGCACAGTTATTCTTCAAGAAGGCAGACCAGTAGCTTATGCCTCTAGAACTCTTACCCAAACGGAAATGCAATATGCTCAAACTGAGAAAGAACTTTTGGCAATAGTATTTGCATGTTCAAAGTTTCATGGTTATATGTATGGTTGAGCTATTCAGATTGAAACTGATCACCAACCTCTAGCCACTATTCTAAAGAAGCCTATGCATTCAGCTCCAGTGAGATTACAAAGAATGATGCTCAAATTGCAAAACTACAACTTCAAAATGGTCTATACAAAAAAGCAAACTTCTTTATCTGGCTGATACTTTATCCAGATCACCCAGAAATACAATGGAACAGCTTCATGCAGATAATTTTGACTTTGACATCATGGAAGTGCGTAATTTTTCTACCATGAGACTTGATGAGCTAAGAGATCATACAAAGACTGATCCAATTTTGCAAAAGTGCAACCACATTAATGTTGAATGACTGTCAAAGCAATCTAGTGTATCACCTGAAGTGCAAACTTGTTTTCCTTACAGAGATGAGATGTTGATGGAAGACGGCATTAGTTTCAAAGGTCCTAGAATTGTTGTTCCTGCTCCCTTACAACATGAATATGACTTGATTTTGCACTGTGGTCGCCCAGGTTCTGAATCTACCAAAAGAAGGACAAGAGAACTAGTATTTTAGCCTTCTCAAGTAAAAGACATTGATGAAATACTTTCTTCTTGTTAAGTATGCAATAGTACTAAACCGCATTTGCAAAGAGAATTATTTTAGCTAAGTCAAGTTCCTGAACTACCTTGGTCAACAGTAGCCACTGATATATTCGAGTGGAACAATCAGCATTACTTAGACTGTTATTCAAACTGGTTTGAGATTGATTTACTACCTAACCTAATGTCTTCTGCTGTTTTCACCAAGTTGAAACATCATTTCTCAGTCCATGGTAGTCCATACAAAGTTATTTCTGACAACGGTACTCAATTTACTAGTCAGTTGTTTCAGAAATTTGTAAGAGAATGGGACTTAGTACATGTTACTAGTAGTCCAGAATATCCACAGTCAAATGGACTAGCTGAACGTGCGGTCCAGAATGCAAAGCAATTACTTGAAAGGTCAAAGTGTGATAATACCGATGTCTTTTTGAATTTACTTAATCTCAGAAACATACCCCGTAACGATATGCTTGGCTTGCCTGCTCAGAGACTTCTGGCTAGGCAAACCAGAACAACACTGCCTATTAGTTCTAGTTTGTTGAGGCCTAAACCTAAGAACAACAGGACAATTAGACCCAATTATTCAGAAAGCATTCTTTGCAGAAGTCCAGTTATGATTAATTGAGCAGATTTCTTCATCCATTGAAAGAAGGAGAGGCGGTGAGTACAAATGACGAAAGGTTTTGACTGAATTGGTCAAGTAACAGGTATATGTACCAAGCTGAGATCCTACTTCGTAGAATCTGAGGGTGTGGAGTACAGGAGAAATGGCAGACATCTTCTTCCTATACCAGAATCGATATTGCAGTATTGTTCCTGTGATACAAACTCTAGATCTCAGAGCAATCCAGACAATGTTCCTGTTGCAGAATGTGTCTTAACTTGTACTTCCATTCCTGATGATGTTTCTTATGTCCTCAAAGTTGAACATTCACCAGAGACAGTCCCAGTTGCTAGACCTGATTCTAATTTCTATGTCACATGATTTGGTCATATTTCCAGACCTAGTATGAAATACACAGCAACCTGAACATAATTGTTTATGTGTATTTAATTCTGTATAATTGCATGACAAAGAATTATCTGTATTGATTGCATGTCAATGTCAATATTTCATGACTCATTTCTCAAAGAGGGAGGATGTAGAAGTAGAATAGTGTGTGTGTGTGTGTGTGTGTGTGTGTGTGTGTGTGTGTGTGTGTGTGTGTGTGTGTGTGTGTGTACGTGTGTGTGTGTGCTGTACCTTTAAGAAGCATTTCAGGGTCGGCATGTGCATATCAATAACCAGCACGTGCTAGCTTCAGTGCCATTTTGTGAGTGCAGCCAGAGAGTGAGCATGTATGAGTATAATGGCTAGTTTATCTAAGTTAACGTTATTAAGCCTCAATCCTGATGTGTTTGTACTTAATAAAGCTTGAACAGAACTCACAGATACTCATCTATTTTATCATGACTAGATGAGCAACAGAAACTAAATGCCAAAAAATGCATTATTGCATTCTTTGGGAAGTCATCTACCCCAGAGAACTACCACATTGGCAATACTGCCCTAAGAGCTGACCCAATTGTTTGTGATTTGAGAACTTATGTGGACAGTGACCTAACTTTTGACGAACATGTGTTTATTTTTGTAAGAAAGTCCTTCTATACTGCACAGCTTATAGACAAAGGGATTGTATCTAGACCTAGGGATGTCATTGTCCCCCTCTACTCAGCCCTCATTAGGCCAGTCACTGAATGCAATGCCCCCTTTGGCATGTATCTGTCCAGACACATACAATAACTGGAATGCCTACAGAGATAGTTTACTAAAAGGATACAAACCCTAAACAACATATCTTACATAGACCGTCTCAAAGCCCTGTCTCTATACATGGTATCCTACAGCCTGCTAAGAGGTGACCTATGTCTGGCATACAGGGCATCCTCCGACCCATTACTGATGAATTTATTGCACATCAGCAAGTCAAATGGCATCAGAAATACTCAGTCTAGGGATCTAAAACTCTTCTCTATCATCAACAGAATGGTTTGAAGGGACAAGTATAATTTGCAGAGGATACTGCTGGTGTAGAAGATTTCCCATCCACGTAAGACAAAGTTGATCCCTGTTCATTTTCAAGCACAACTTAGATCTATGGATGGGAAACAGAAAATTTACAAAAAGACTGCCCCCCCCCCCCCCCCCCGTACTACTAATGGACAACTGCAGCTCTTAAATGCCTTATTGCATGCATGGGTAGCTTCAAAATATCTATGGTATGATCTTAGTTATTTTCATTAGGGGTAATATATACAATTATCGACCATGAGATGGATAAGGCCAGTCTATAACCAAATGGGATAGATTATTTCAAGCACAAAAAGGAAAATTGGCTATACTTAAAATGGCCCACAAGGGCAGCTAGCTTAGTATGTATTAGCTATGAACCTATATGGGGTGGCTGGTGAACTGTGGGTGGGTAGTGGAGCGAAGTGGGTCAGACAGCCTCTGGCATTAGCAGAAGCCAATCATTATGGTCCTATGCAGAGAGTGAAATGGCATGCATCCCCACTGTGTTTGTTATGGAAAGGTAGGCAGTGCTGAGTGAAAAAAAACTAAAAACTGAATAAACTCATTTTTATACTTTGTTGTATTTTCTTCATGATGTACATTTAGTTAAGTCATGCAAGTATAATTTCAGAGAAAGCTGACAGTCAGACAGGGATTGATACTTACTACACCACTGTGAGAGACAGAGAGACTCATGGAAAAATAAGTCTCTGGCCACCTGAAGAAGTCCCTTTGGCAAGATTTAAAATAACTATGGTGTTGGGCCGAGATGCAGCAACCAGAACAGTTCCCTATTATTCCACAAGGTCCAGACAATTAGATCCAGTGTAAATTGATCCATAGTAAGATTAAATGTCGCAAGAAGTTACATGTCTGGATACTTTTAGAAGAGGCAGTCTATCAGTATACTTAGTGTTCAAGTGCTAGAAAACAGGCTGTTCGTTAATGGCCACCTCAGGCCAAAGGTGTAATTGTTTGCTACCCCCTGAAAACAGTGAGGTGATTTGATAAGAGCAGAGGAATATATAGTAAAAAAAGGAGTTGAAAGCCTTTGTGAATTAGAAATTAGAGTAGTGAAAAAAACTACAGTGCAATACTTGAAAATGCCCCTGAACACTGGATAATAATATGACTAATAAGATACAAAACTGAAAATGGCAGCAAACAGGTCCGTTGCTCCTAGGCGCAATGTTACAGAGAACAAAGAAAACTACCTCAGATTTCTGCTGAGCTTTGATAAGAGTAACTTGTGAATGATGTCATGGCAGAGTGGTCTCCTCTCACCTCTGTTGACATCTTACTGCAGGCTCAGGATTAGCTCTGTGTTTCTCTTTCTGTTGAAAACCTCTACTGCTGACCAGAGAGACATTAAATAAAACGGACTCAGTTGTTTCTAGTTTTGATTCCCTTGATTCCTTATCTGTGATTTCACAGCCAACTGGCACACTCTGACTGGTCTGCAGGAACTGTTAGTTGATAGACCAGTTTAGCTCAGGAGGAGGTTTCCTACTGGCTGCCACCAACATCTTTCACAGCCAAATGTTTGCATTGCTTAAGCCTGTAGCATGTTTACCACGAGGATCCCTGTCTCAAGTGCAATGCTACAGAAACAAGAACAAAAAAGATAAGAAAAAAAGAAAACAAAAAAAAAAATGTGTCACACTTATTTGAGCTCTGCTTCACCCTCATGATCAAGCCATGCCAGCCGTGGGTAAATCCAGAATTATCCATACCCAGCCATTCGTTATTGCTTAAAGAAATAATGGAAAACATTGCTCAATACACCCATGTTTTTTAAATTTTTAACCTTTCTGATATTTAAATATTCTGTGGCCCTTGTATCTGTTTTCACTGCACTGATATTGTTGTCATAAGAATACAGATCTTATTTATAACGTACATAATTTATGGGGAACATTATTGTTACACAAACATTAAATGATGTAAAATGAAATGAAAATATTTATGCTGGAATTAAAATATTTATGCTTTGTGTATAAATGTTTGTAATCCCTTTTATGTTTAATTCTTTATATTTTGTACTGAGAAAACTTCTGTGTATTTAAATACGGGTTATAGTAGTCTGTTAAAGCTATTATATTTTTCATTGTTTAATGTCATTATTGTTTTCTGTTATGTTTTATTGTATGTTTAAATTTGTTGAAAGGTTATACCGATGGCACTCTAACGAGTTGTGTTCTGTAGGTCAGGGGTTGTATCTTTTCAGCTGATTAACTCGTTAATGTGCTATTTATTCGGCCAGCATGCCTTCTTAATGCTGTCATTTCTGTGTAGATGTTCACATGGACATTTTAATTTGGTGGCAGTTTCTATTCTGCCAGTATAAGTGCTTAGAAATGTTGACATTTAAACTGATTTTTTCCCATTTTTTATACAAGTTTGTACTTACAGTTTTATGTTTTTCCCACTGAATGTTATTTACATCTTTATTCCCAAATGTCATTACCTAACAGAAATTTCATTCATTTACTACATCACCTAAACCTTTATTTTTCTGTTTATTTAAAGCCACCCCTATCACTTCTAGACACTTATTTCTGTGCATTACTTATTTTATCCAAATTTTGTTTTTTTTTAATTATTGGCATCTGCATATGTTAACAGAACTGGAATTCTTAAAACTTCAGGTGTTATATACCCCACCTCCTTCATTTTGTGATTTCACATACTATTGCATTCATAACTAATGCAAAGAGTATACAACTCATTAGATATCCCTGTCTTACACCACTTTTCATATGTACGTCTTGGCTTAACCAGCAATTTACAAGTATTTTCACTTTATTATTATATGCTGATATACACCATTTCTTAACTTTCTCACTTATATTTTATCCTTTCGTTATTACCCATAAGATTTCATGCCCAGTTGTATTAAATGCCTTATTAAGGTCTCATCATTTTTGCTTCTTCTTTTCTTTTCATAATGTCATCCACAGTTTCTACATCATTAACAATTCATGACAACCCTTCCCCTTTATATTACGTATACTATCCTGCATAATATTTTCCATTTTATTTTTAAGTCTCTTTTGTATTATTTTCATAAATAACTTATAATCAGATTAAAGTGTCCATGTGAACTACATGCCAGCATAAGCATATATTCCCCAGATATTCTCTTCCTAACTGAAACCTGGCTCAAACCTCACATCTAAAGTGAGGAAATACTTCCACCTGAATACAACATCCTTTGCATAGACAGATTGTCCAAAAAAGGAGGTGGTGTAGCATTGATATTTAAACACTACCTCAATATTCAACTCCTGAACTCATCTGCCCCTCACCACAACAATGAAGAAATCCTTTATGCCAGTCTCAAACTAAACCCAAACAAAACAATCAATATCATTGGATGCTATTTCCCACCAGGGCAAAATATTACATCCCTAGAAAATCTCCTCAGCAGGGCTACTCTATCTCTACCCCAGGAAACCATCATTCTCGGTGACTTTAACATCATCTGACTATCCTGTAATAACACTCTCCCAACCATTCACCTTAATCTCCATGGGTTCACTCAACTCATCCAACCCCCTACCTGAATCAACAAAAACCCTAACAATCATACCTTGACTGGATCCTAGATAACAAAGCCCCTCACTCTTATCTAGCAGGCTGCTTACCTGACAGTCTTAGTGACCACTCCCCCACTTTCCTAATTCAGCACCACACAAACAGTCTCAAGCCCATTATCCACAGGCAAAAGTCCAACTTCAACCCCAAGTCCATCTTCCCTGCAAAAATGAACTGGTCACCAACTCAACCTAGATGAGGCTGTCCACTTCTTCAACAATACCTTCCTCTCCATCCTAAACACCTATGCTCCTGTAAGAAATGCCAAAGTCAGATCCAGGAGTGCCCCATGATTATAAAAGGCCACCAGAACCCTAATGAAATCCAGAAATAAGTCCTGGGAGCACTGTCAACTAACAAAAAATACCTCAGATAGGCAATCATTCCTTGAACTGTGCAATAAAGCCAAAAAGCATATAAAATTAGACAAATCCCTCTACTATAAATCCACCCTAAACTCTACCAACCACAACTCTAAGCAATTCTGGTCCACTATTAACACTATCCTCCACCCAGCGAAGGTTGATACCCCCCAGCCCTCCATTCCCCCCTCCTCCAGCAGTATTGCTGAATCCTTCAACAAACACTTCACTGAAACTATAACATCTCTAAACAAACAACACTTCCCTACAACCACCCCCCAACACCTAACCCTAAACCCCCCACTCCTCTTTTCTTCTTTACTTCAGTACCTACCTCCAACATAAAAAGATTATTGTCAAAACTTAAACCCACCAAACTCACAGCTGACAACCTCCCCTGTGAATATTTGAAAATTGCAGCTGATACCCTAGCCTACCCAATTTCAATTCTAATCAACCATTCCATAACAGAAGGCTATGTTCCCTCGATATGTAAAATATTCCACATCATTCCCCTCCACAAAGACATCCCCTTCACTGACCTCTCCAATTACCGCCCCATTACTATCCTCTCCTCTCTCTCCAAGATACTTGAAAAAATCTATCAACACCCAGGTCTCCAACTACCTCCTAGCTAATAATCTCCTCTCCAAAACCCAACATGCTTTCAGGCCATATCACAGCACTACCTCTGCTCTGCTCTCCTTCACCAACACTATACTTCATCACAAAAACAATGGCCTCTTCTCTACTGCCATATTTCTAGATCTCTCAAAGGCCTTTGACATGGTATCTCATGAGCTACTACTCTCCCCAACCTCTCCTTCTCACAACCAGCCTGCAACTGGTTCCACAGCTATCTACAGAAATGCCAGCAATCAGTAATCTGGGATGATAACCTATCACCTTGCCTCCCAGTTACTCTTGGAGTCCCCCAAGGGTCTATCCTTGGCCCTCTGCTATTCTCACTTTTCACTAACAACCTACATACTGCCACCACACAAGCATCTCTTATACAGTACGCAGATGACTCTACTCTCATCTGCTCTGCCTCCACTCTACCAGAACTACAACGAATCACACAGGAATCATTCTCTTCTGTAGAAAGCTGGCTATCCAATGCTCAGCTCCTACTCAACCCAAGTAAGACAACACTTCTCCTGTTCCAACATTCCAAAGTCACCCAAAATACCCCCCACTTCAACATTCTCGCCAAAGACAATACCATCATCTCTCCATCAGAACACACAAAATTACTCGGTGTGGAAATAGACAACAAACTTAGATTTGACACCCAGATATCTCTCACAATAAAAAAAGTTCGCAAGAAACTTGGTGCATTATATCGAAGCCGCCAAGGCAGCTAGAATCTCCATAGCCAATTCCCAGCTAAACTCCACCCTACTCTATGCATCCCTCATACTTAACCAACCCAAAACAGACAGACCTACACAAGCTGGATGCTTGTTACAACAAAATTGCTAAATTTGCCACTGGAACCTCCTACCGCAGCCATCATTGTATCTCCCTTAAAGAACTAAACTGGCTAGAACTCCCACAACTCCTTCACTTTAATCAACTCACCCTCGCTCATAAACTTATTAACCACCCCCATAACATCCCTTCCCTTCAAACCCTTCTCCAACCCTATCACTCCACTAGGCCCCTAAGATCAAGCAACAAAATCAACTCACTGTTATCAAACCCAAAAACTCAGCAGGAGAAGCCATATTTTCATGTACCATATCTAAACTTTGGAACAATCTTCCACCCTCTATAACTACTCTACCTTCCAGCAGCCTTTTCAAGACTGCACTCAAATTCCACTTAAATTTGCACTGGCTTTGTCCTTGTTCTAATCCAGATTAACACCCCCACCCTTACCTTTCCCCCCACCTAGACTCTTAACCCAACTATACTACTAACCACAGTCAGAATTAGCTAGATGTCCTTACATACTTTAAAATATTGTCTGACAGTTTTCTTACTAATATTATAAACGACAAGAAACTATGTTAACTTGCAACATTTACTGTATATACTGTTGATAATCAATATCTTGTTATTGTATTAAAGCCAACAACCTGTAATGTTGTTTACTAGTGCTGCAACTTTGTATCTCTATTTATCATGTGCATGATGTGGAGCTTTTCTCCCCGGGCATCCCCTGAAAAAGGACCTGCGTCCAGTAGGAATTTCCCAGTAAACAAATGTAAATAAATAAATCAAATATAATCAGGCTCCATTTTTTAATTGCCTTCTATTCAACCATTCATTAGAAATTTTTGCCAATCACTTACATTTTTATACATTTCACACCCTATTCTATCTGGTCTCGCAGCCAAATCTATAATTACTTTTTCTAATATTGTATCTAGGTCATTTTAAAAACAAAATCTCCTTTTCCAACTTTTTATTCCCCTTTTCTGTTGACCTTTTACTTTCCATGTTTTTCACCACCTTCTTTTTTCTTTAAACCTTTCTTGTATGTATTGCACTTCACCACTCATAATAATTTCCCCACGTTCTTTCCTTTTGCATTTTTATTTCCCTTATTACACTACAATCTTCCTTTACTAATCTGATTATGTATCTCAATACTTCTCTTTTTCCTTGTAAAAATATCTTTGCTTATATAACAATTCTTGTATTTTTTCTTGATTTCTTTCATATAATTCTTTTTCTTTGTCAAAGTACTTTCTATCATTATGTTCTAAATTTTCCAATGCATCATTAGATGTTCTTTTAATTCCAGCATAAATATTTTCATTCATTTTATATTTTTCTTTCACTACTTTTCTCACATCATATTGCCACTTTAAAACACATTTTTATATGTTTCTTTAAATAGCCTCTACCATTCAGACCAATTTTTATAAACTGTTCTTACTGTAATATGATCTTTCCATAACTGTGTTTCTAATCTCTTTCCTTGTTCATTCCAAGCTTTCTTATTCCTTTGTCTGTTTTTATATATTCTTTTTTTTTCCTTTCTCTCTATCCATATTGCAAGGTAATCAGAAAATCCTGTTTCAACTACTGCCCCTTAGGTTCATAGGTAAGTACTAGGCTATCTGCCCGTGGGCATATGTAAGCCTAGCCATAATGTGTTGGCTTTCACCGCCCCCTTAGATTAGTTCCCTGTGCCTCAGTCCAGCAGAGCCACTGCAGTGATCCCTGGGGTAAATTATCTGTTTCCCATCCACTCGTCAAGGTTTCTCTTGAATAGTGTTAATGAGGGGCTCTGCCTAATTTAGATTGGAATCCTATTCCAAAGCATGGGGAGTCTCTGGGACAGGAATCTATCCCTTCAGCAAGTCCTATTTGTCATTATGGTGAGGTTTAGATCCCTAGAGCGTGCGGCTCTCGGGGATTTGTTTTTTTTTTTTAGGTGGAGCATGTCCATCAATTCTGGGTTGGACATGGCCTTGTATGTCAGGCAGAGATCACCTCTGAGTAGGCAGTATGCAACCGGGTACAGCTGGAGTTTCTTCAGTTGGGCTGCATAGGGCATCTGTTTGAGGCCAGTGATCCTCTTGGTGAGGTACTTCTGTGGTCTTTCCAGCTGTTGCAGGTGTCTTGTAAGGTACATCCCAAATGGGGCGTTGTACTCTATTATGGGTCTGATGAGTGATGAGTAGAGGGGCACAATAACCTCTTTTGTTCTAGATGCAAACCCTTTTGTGATTAGGTGGGCCACATAGAAGGATTTTCTAACCACTTTGGCAATATGATTATCAAAGGAGAGATTACTATCTACTTGGGTCCCTAGATCCTTTATTTCATTTTCTGTATTTAGGGGACTACCACTTATGTGGTATTTCACGGGTACTTTGTTTTTTCCAAAGGGGATGACTATGCACTTTTTGGTATTTGGCTTGAGGCCATGATCTTGACACCAGGTATCTGTCTCAGTGAGACCCTTCTGGAGGATATCTGTATCAGTCGGAGAGTCAATTATGGCCCCCAGTTTGCAGTCGTCTGTGAACTTGGTCAGCCATAGTCCTCCTATGCTTGCCTGTACCTCTAAGAAGTATACACCAAACAGGATGGATCCCAGGACTGAGCCCTGGGGGACGCTACATATAACCAGTTTAGAGTCGGACCTAGAGCCTGCAATTCTCACCATGTGGGATCTATCCGTGAGCTAATTGGCAACCCATCTCATGACATAGGGGTTTATGTTCAGGCTGGTGAGCTTGTCTATAATACCAGAATGGGGAATGGTGTTGAAAGCCTTTGCGAGGTCTAGGTAGGCTGTGTGGACCTCCTTTCCCTCCTCTAAAGCCTTGGAAACTGTCTCAAAGAAGTCCACCAGGTTTAGAAGGCATGATCTGCCCTTAACAAAGCCAAACTGGGTAGGGTCCAATGTTTGGAGGTATCCCAATGTTTCTGTTAATGAGTTCCATGATGATGCGCTCCATAGCCTTGTAGACCAGGCTAGTCAGGCTTATAGGTTGATAGTTCCCGGGTTCTGTTGTGGCTCCATCTTTGTGGAGTGGGATAACTGTTGCTGTGCGCCACTCTATGGGTATGTAGCCTGTAGAGAGGCTGAGTTTGAACAGTGTGTTTAGGTGAGGGGTTAGTTCATTTTGGAGTTCATGTAATACACAGCCTGGGACTCCATCCAGTCCCATTGAAGCTGTGTTTTTGGCTTTGGATAGGGCTGTTTTAACCTGTATGTCAGTGATTGCCGGGGCTCTACATTCTTCTGGTATGGTTATGGGCCCTTTAGGGGGTGAGTGGGGAGTGAAGTTTGCACTAAACTTGTCTGACAGAATGTTGGCAATATCAGTCGGTTCAGTGTATTTTGTGGCATTCTGCACTAAAGCAGAGCAGATCTGAGAGTTTCCACTTAGGTTCTTGGCATAGCTAAAGAATGCTTTGTGGTTATCTTTGGAGTCCTTGGCAATTTTTCCTTCGAAGCTAACCCTGGATGATTTTATGAGGGATCGAAATTTCTTGCTGATACTGATCAGAGATGTCTTTCCTTCTTGGGATTTTACTCTTTTCTGTACTAGTTTCCTCCTTCTATTGTATAGCTTGTTTATGGCAGGGGTCCACCAGACTGGTTTCCTTTTCTTGGAGGAGTAAGTCTTGGTTTTGCTTGGGATAGCATGATCCATGCATTCTTGTAGGTGCTCATAGAGTGCCTTTTTAAGGGATTCAGCAGCTTGGACAGCATTGTCCTTTAGCATGAGGGCTGTGAACCTTTCCACCTCGGTCTTAAGTAATGTGAAGTTTGCTTTTGAAAAGTTTTTCACAGTGGTTTCCTTGATTGGGGGTGGGGGCAGAATGTGGATATCCAGAGTGATTAATCTATGGTCTGATCTAACCAGTGAGGGGTTGACCTCCGGTGTAGAACACCAGTTGCCCATGTTGGTGATGACCAGGTCCAATATGTTGTCACCTCTGGTGGGGGTGTTGACCAATTGTTTCAAGGCATTTGAGTTTATAAATTCTAGGAAGTGTTGAGCAAGGGAGTTAGTACTTGAATAGTTCTCCCAGTTAATGTTTGGGTAATTGAAATCACCCAATATTAGGGCATTTAGTAGGACCTTCATATTTTCCAGTGTCTCCAGAAACATGGAATGGGGGTCCTGGGCCATGGTGGGTGATCTGTAGCAAGCTACAATTTGTATTGCAGTTTTGCCCATTGCTAGTTGCACATGGATGATCTCTGATGCATTGTGCTGCACCACTAACCTGGAGGTGTTGGGTATCCTTGATGAATATAAATACACCCCCACCTTTTGTGTTTCAGTCTGGGTTCTGTGGCCGAAATGTATGGTATGAGTTATAGCCTGGTAGTGCTGGGGTGCTCTCTGGAGCCTTAAACCGGGTTTCTGTTACTGCACAGATATCAATGTTCTCCATACTGAGGAGTGCCTCGAGTGCATGCATTTTGAGCTTTAGTCTTCTGGCGTTGAATAGCATTACCCTTAGTTTTTGGTTACTTGTGCTATTTATGGTGGTGGGTTTGTCTTTTGAGCCTTGCCTAAAAAAGGCACTATAGGGGTGGCAAAAGCCTTGGCCGGTATTCAAAAACCTAAGGATGACAGGTGCAAGCCATCTCTTGTGAAGCAACGTGGCTTGTCGAGCATGTCATCCCAGGTGGACAGATAGTGGATCCTCTTTGAATGGCACCAGAAACTTAGCCAGTTGTTGAAATCGATCATTTTTTCTTTATACTGTGGCATCATTCTTGGTGAGGGCAGGATGTTACTCAGGGTCAGGGTTGTACTGGCTTTGGCTAAATGATCAGAGAGCACTTCCGTGTCTCTTTTCGTGTAGTCCAGGGAAGTACGTCTCAGATCATTCACACCAACATGGACAACTGAGTCGTATTTGTACTTGTTCTGGAGTGACCTGAGTGCTTGTGTTATGTGGCGGATCCTGGCACCTGACAGGCAGCTAACTGTAACCTTCTCCTTGTCCAGCCTAGTTAGTGGGACATCAAGTGTGCCTGACTATAGAGTCACCTATTACTAGTGTGTTGGGTATGTTATTTTACCTTAAGGGCTGTGATGGCATGGCACACTTATTATGCTAGGTATATGTTTCATGGTTTGTGATTGGGGTGTGGAGGTTGCTTGGGTGTCTGCTTTGGAGGTCTCTGTTGCTTTTGCAGATTTTTATTTAGCACCTCCGAGTATGTTTTCATGTATTTATGTGTGTTATTTGCCGGTGTTGGTTTAGTAGGTCTATGTGAGACTGGTGGTGTGTTGCAAGTATTTTCCTTCTCCTCTTGACAGTCAGTTCCAGTCTTGGGTTGTGAGAACTTTACCTCCAATTTGGCTGTATAATTGCATCTCTCACATATATTAGTGCTTGGTGGTAGGAGGAGAGAGTTGTCTGTGTACATGAGGCAGTTGTAACATTGCTTCAAAATGCCCAGATTCACCAGTTGGACTGGAGTGTACACCTGAAACTGCCCTTTGGACATGCCTAAATAGGTAAAGTGAGCTGTTTTTCTTATTGGCTGGTAGGGACAAATAGAGAGCCTTGTCCTTCTGGACAGTATGGGCAGGTCTAGTGCTATGGTTAATTAGTGCTTGCTATGTGTTTTGAGCAAGTGCTGGGCTGTGAAATGAATGGTTTGAGTGCTTAAGTTGAAAGTTTGTCTAGTTCCAAGGGAAAAATTGAAGAGTAGACTTAGTGGAGCCGGGAATAGTTTAACCCTAGCTAACTGGCGCTGCCTGGCATGCAAAACCGCACAAATGTGGTTTTTATAGCAGGGAAATGAAAGAGATAGAAATTAGCCCAAAATGGCCAATAAACTACTAACTTCCGGTCTGAAACCACTCCTCCAGGGATAGATAGGCTGCTCAAATCTCCCCTCTCTCACAGGTGAACAGAGAAACTTCCTTCTATCCAAGTAAGGTATGGGCAACACAGAAACTTGTGACACAGCCCTGAATTCAGCAATAACCTGAAAACTAGACTATACTAGTTCAGAAAGGTGGGAAACAAGTATGGTTTTTTTTTTTGTTTTTTTCAGAAAATAAAGCAGATACAATAAAAAAACTCTTTAAATGCATAGAAATGGCTATCGCACTTTAGTGTGCAGCCTACAATAGTTAAACAGATTATTTAAACACAAAAATGACTTAGTTCAAGTGCAGGCAGCAAATAAGTACAATATGTAGCAGAAACAAGCTTTTTAAATCACAGAAACACTAAAGAATTGGTGTTTTAGGTGGACTTAGTTAATCACTCCAAAGTCTCTCTTTTGTCTCCCTGTTGCTGTAGAAGTCTGCAGGACACCTGGCAGGCACTTACTGAGCTGAATACAAGTGCAAAAAAATGCGCAAATGTGTTTTTTATAGCACGGAAATGAAAGAGATAGAAATTAGCCCAAAATGGCCAATACACTACTAACTTCTGGGCTACAGCAAAAAAGGCACACAAATTTCAGAAATAAACAGTTCAAATAAGCAGACACAATAAGCCTTTAACCAGAAATTCCCAGTTCAGAAGGGCAGGATCTAGCCTCTCCTCCAAGAGTGCAGACCACAAACCTTATTAATATAAAATAACTGGCCTGAAGCCCAAGTGCTTAAACCAGAACTAATGCACTTTTAGAATAACAGACACTGAGCCTTCAATCAGCAATTCCCAACTTAGAAGGATGTAAGCTACTTGTCCTGCCACAACAATGCAGTCCACAAACCTTCTTAATGTAAAACAACTGGTCTGAATCCCAAGTGCTTTAACCAAAAGACTTAGAATAACAGTTACAAGTGAATCAGGCTACTACCAAGCAGTAATAACTGCAGCAGAATAATACAACTGAGTACTTTTAAGAAGAAGTAGAAGCAAAATAAGGTAATAAAGTGGGAAGAAACACAATTATAGTAAAAGCAGATGAATAAAGTGCAATTTTTTTATAACAATAGAAAATGAGCAAACTGACTTAAACAAATTACCCAATTAACCAGTAAAAAAACTAAAAACTGAGCCCTGTTCTAGTAGTCTTCAATCAGACAAGTTCTAACCACACACTCCTGCCACTAGGGTGCAGAGGAACCTTCTCCAAAAAAGATGGCCTGGATTAGTACTCAAGTTATACAAACAAAGCTAGATTCAGCAGACCTGAATCTAGTCTATGCTACAGCAGACAAGGTGCACCAATATCAGAAAAACAGTTCAAATAAGCAGGCACAGTAAGTCTTTGGCCAGTAATTCCCAGCTCAGAAGGGCAGAAACTAGCCTCTCCTCCCACAAGAGTGCAGATCACAAACCTTCTTAATGTAAAATAACTGGCCTGGAGCCCAAGTGCTTAACCAGAACTAATATACTTTTAGAATAACAGACACTGAGCCTTCAATCAGCAATTCCCAACTTAGAAGGATGTAAGCTACCTGTCCTGCCACAACAGTGCAGACCACAAACCTTCCCAGTGTAAAACAACTGGTCTGAAGCCCAAGTGCTTTAACTAAAAGACTTAGAAACAATTACAATTTAATCAGGCTACTACCAAGCAGTAATAAATGCAGCAGAATAAACACAATTGAGTACTTTTAAGAAGAAACAAAAGCAAAATAAGGTAATAAAGTAGGAAGAACACAAATACAGTAAAATCAGGTAAAGTGCAACATTTTTTTAATATAACAATGGAAAACAAGCAAACTGATTTAAAAAATTACCCAATTAACCAGTAAAAAACCTCAGAACTGAGCCCTGTTTCAGCAGTCTTCAATCAGACAAGTTCAGGGCCTAAGTGGGTATGCCTACTCAGATGTTCTCTCAACCATCTGATACTATAAAATAATCAGTTTCAATTTTATACATACCCTTTTCTAAGTCCATGAATTTTTGCCCCAAGGTTTTAATTTACCACATCTTATAACTTCTAATATTTTTCTTATTTCATTTCCTTTCTTTTTATACTTGCCTCTTAAATCACAATTAAAGTATCCTATTATAATACTCATATTTATCCCTACCTAGTCTAAAATCTGATTAAATAAGCTTTACCTTTCTTTACCATTAATATAAGCATATAATGTTATAATTCTTTATACTTGTTCTTTACATTTTCAATCTACAATGGTTAATCTTCCCATTTTTGTTATAGTTATATCTAATATCTTTACTGTACTTCTCCAGAATACAGCTATTCTAGAACATCTCTCATTTCCCAAATTCCAGATTATTTCTCTTCCCCATGGTTCCTCTGTCTGTAAGCTTTCATTTGTTAAAAATATTGCATCTTCTAATATAATTACATCTACACCACATGTACTACACCACTCCAAAATTCCTATTCTTCTCACTATATTCTTAATACTATTCAAATTTACAGAAAGCACTCTAAAATTTTAATTCTCCCTTTTCCTTAGGTTCATGGTTCATTACTTTATAGCTAATTACTGGGCTAGCTTTCTTAAATGACCATTCTAAGGCTAGCCAATTTCCCTCCCAATGGTGAGAATCAAACACTGTATCTTCTGACTGCGAGTCCAACATCTTAACCATTATACCAACCCCAGTTACTAGATGTATATATTCTTTTTCATGCATTTCCTTTCTTTGTTTTTGTACTTATCCCTTTAAATTTTCTTTTTCTGTCTTTTATCCTTTTACAATAGTATTATTTATTTTTCTTTTACTACCTCCCAATTTATGTCTTCATCACTTATTCCAGAATTTTTTCTGTGTCCACTATTATTTTTTTCATCTAACTTTCTTCTTTTTTTACTACTTCTAAAATAATTTCTCTTTGTTCATTTTCTTGTCTTTCTTTTTCCTTACTCTTATTTTCATTTTTGCAATCCATCCATAAATGTCCAATTTTTCTACATTTATAACATTTCAATTTAAATTTTTACATCATGTCCCATTTCCCCACAAATATAACATTTCTTTTATCATCATTACTTACCAAATGTCCTTCTTTTCCACAAAAAGTGTTTTTTTACATTATACCCAGTATTTTACAATACTCCTATTCCCCTCCACATTTATTATACTTGGTATATGTATATTTTTTTCTTTTTCTGTTTTAACACAATATTACAATCCCAGCCACCAGTTTGTAAACCCTTTTTGTCATAAACATTTGAAATGTCCAGTATATTGTTACATTAAGTTTTCAAATGTCCTTTCAAAGTTTCTTTTTCTACCTCTCTTCAAAATTGTACATGATTTTTCTTTTTTGTTTCCCTGTTAAATGCCTTTATCACATAAACATTCCATGGGTTATAATCTTTCTTTTTTTTTCATATTTTCCAAGAAAAGTTTACATTGACAAAACAGTCTTATATATAATGTCACAATACATCTCTTTGTTAATAAGAAAAATGCTTTTACCTCATGTGCTTTTACACCCAAAGGAGCTATTAAATTGTCCCACACTTCAAAGCTGTCCATTTCTTTGTCCTCTTTACTTGTATCCTTACCACATGCTCCCATTTTTTTCATTTTCTTCTGTCCTCTTATCTGCTACACCCCTTCTGTCTTCTTTTACTTTCTCTGCATGTGTTTTATTTTCTATCTCATCACTACTCTTCAGGATTGTTTCTGCTTCATCCTTTTGTATTTTCTCTATAATGTCCCCACAGGAAGCATCTCCTTCATTTTCTGTCTCACTCTGCATCACCATTTCTTTAGGTAAATCATGCCACATCAATCCTGACTAGAGGGTTGTAATTATACATCCATCATTTTCTGACTGATCTCTATCAAACAGATTTATTTGAAAGATTCTTCAGAATCTTGCACACATTCTGTGATCTTGATATTTGCTTTTTCCTCCATTTCTCTCACCTCTCCATCATCTCCTTCTCTGTCCATCTGTCCCCCTGTTTCCACGAACCATTTCTACACCTGAAATGGAAACAGGAAGTAGAAAATGGGTCCCACTCAGAATAATGATGAGTAGGGGGTTCTTTATTGATAACACAACTTATGCACATTATTTACATTATTAAATATCACTTATTTACAATTATTTACAATTTCCATCCACTATAGATTTTCACATATCTTAAAGATCCCCCCACTCTTTTTCCATAACCAAAAACATATTTCTTTCAAAATTTCACACAATACTGATTTGCCATTTTATTTACTTTCATTCAGTCTCTCATTCCATATTGTCTATAAAACATAGAACATTTTTATCAGTTTCATTCACCTTTTGTTGTGTTTTGTTGCCATTGTGAAGAAAATGAAAACACTGTCATTTGTGTTAGCATGTCTGGCAGGAGATTTGTTTTTATCCTCAGATTAACTTGTATTGTATGCCAGCATGTCTAATTGTCAAAATGTAAACAAGTTTTTAAAATGTTGAGTGTTTTCCCTGTTCATACAGAATCTTTAAAGAATCTGTCAGTGTTTTAATATATTTCTAATTACACATGTTAAGTTTTAGGTTAGATCAGGGACAGTATTCTCTAGTTAGATTAGGAAAGTTTTTCTAGGATGATGGACTTTTATCCTACAGTTTAATTTTATATTTCTCGTGATTGAGTTCTGGTGTTTATTGAAAATGATTGATTTACATTCTTGTAATCATTTTACTTATTATTAAATGTTTTTCATTACTATACATTGTGGCTAGACAATTAGTGTATTCTTTAGAGATTAGAGAGTGTTTATACCTGTTTGATACTCCTCAGGTCACCTCAAATGTCTGGCTGCTTCTGGTCATCACTATCATTTATTTTGATATTTAATTTTTAATAATTGAGCACTCTTTGAAGGGCATGTAGACCTGTCTGACTCTGGTGACAGCATTTACCATTTGTTTTGGGAAGGGCACAGCTGGAAATCTGTGTCAGGCTTCCCATAAGTGTTTGAGAGTGTGAGATTTGAATTTATTTTGAGTGTGAGTGAGTCAGAGGTCTTAAACTGGAACACATTGTTCTGAAGTGTATGATAAGGGATTACATTTGGGGTGGACAGAGGTATATAATCCAGTCCCTGGAAATAGAGCATGTTCATGTTGTGCTCTTAAGGGAAATTGTGGAATTTTATTCTTGTGTGTTCTGTGCTCTGGTGTTTTCCATGACACTCTCACACTGGAGTCAGTAGTGAGGATTGAGGCATCTTAATTACTGACCCAGGTTTTAAGTGGGAGGACGTCACATTAATTGGTGCCAGTCCAGTGGGATATTGGCCATACATCACAACCATAATACACATATTACAGCATTTTAATATTTATATCTTCAACACTTTTAAAATCTTTCAGTATATTATTGTCACATACTTTTGTCCAGAATTTCTTTGCTCTTAAACAATTTAAAAAACATGTTCCATTGTTTCAAGCTCTCAGCAATAATTACACGCCCTTTCTTGTATTTTTTATAAGGCACTTTATCTTTAACTGGCAGTTTACCTATTGTTAGTCTCATCATAAAATCATTACATTCATGAATTTTTTTACACCATGCACGTCTTGCCTTAATCGCATTTCTTTCTCCATTCCCTAAATGTTTTCATGGGTATATATATATATATATATATATATATATATATATATATATATATAATATTCATTCATTCATTATATGAAAATACTATTATTTTCTATTCTTTCCTATATTTTATATTTAATTTCCATAGCACAGAAACATTTTATTCTGATATTCTTCATGTCTTTATTTACAAAAACTTTCCATCTTTTCCCAGCACTTATCTTCTCCCATTTCTTATACTTGTCTTTCATAATAACATTTCTTAAATTTTTATGCTTTCTTCCAATCCTGCCAACACCTTATAAAGATTTAATGAGGCTGCATGAACAATTAGGTTAATCAGTCCCAGTTCCCCTTCTCTTCTTTAACGTAGAACATGGAACCCCAAAGAAATGAAAATAAAATTGATAACTTTTTTCAAAATTAAATGGAATCATAAATGCTAAATATGCTGTTTTACCTAAAAATATTGAATTTATTAAATACACATTTTTCTTATATGACAGTTTATACAACTTCCAGAACATACATACGTCTCTTAATATCTGTATTATTTTCTCCCATTGCTTTTCTCTATACATATTTATCCCAAATTGTAACCCCAATATATATATATATATATATATATATATATATATATATATATAACCCCCCATATCTAATGAACCAAAGCCATTGCTTTTATCTTTATTTGTAGATAGGGAAAGCATTTTTAAAACAGATTTAATTTTTTGATACCCTCTTCTATCCATTTTTATTTTTTATAACTAATTATATCATCTGCATAAGTAAGAATTATTGGAATTTAAATATCTTCTGTTATATTATATCTTGCTGTTTTCAACACTCTGTTTATGTTTCTAGCAATGAAGTTCATAACTAACTCAAATAAAATGCTACTTGCTGGACACCCTTGCCTTATCCCACATTTTGTTTTTATTTCTTCACTTAACCACCTACATTATTATTTCATATACTGACATCACTATTTTAATTATTGTATCACTTATACCATAATCTCTTAATATAGTCCACAAAACATCATATTGTTTTCTATCAAATGTTTTGCTTACATCTCCTACTATAACTTTAGTTTCCACCCCTTTATTTATCACATCATCTAGCACCTCTCTCAGTATCCATAAGAAATATTGGCTTCCTTTCCCTCTCTTACCAAAATGTATGTCATCAAGTAATTATCTATACTATTTCTTAATCTTTTCCCCTAGCATGTATGTATTTATTTATGTATTTATTTTAAATGTGTTTACCAGGGATGTCCAACTGGGCCAGTGTCCCTTTTTCAACAGAGACCCATGGAGAAAAGCTCCATTACAAAAACACATTAAAAACCAAACAAGAAATTGATAACAATCAAGAATGTTTTGCTTACATCTCCTACTATAACTTTAGTTTCCACCCCTTTATTTATCACATCATCTAGCACCTCTCTCAGTATCCATATGAAATCTTGGCTTCCTTTCCCTCTCTTACCAAAAAGTATGTCATCAAGTAATTATCTATACTATTTCTTAATCTTTTCCCTAGCATGTATGTATTTATTTATGTATTTATTTTAAATGTGTTTACCAGGGATATCCAACTTGGCCAGTGTCCCTTTTTCAACAGAGACCCATGGAGAAAAGCTCCATTACAAAAACACATTAAAAACCAAACAAGAAATTGATAACAATCAAGAATACATAACTTTGGTAAATATAAGTAGTAATTAGTTTATACATAAACAATACAAATAGAGAGAGTAATATAAAGTGGAAAAAAGAAAGCTAACAAATAAACTAGCATGAAATAGCTGATCAGTAGATTAATTTCATGCTTTTGGTGGTAAATATTTATCAGATACATGTATGGTATATGAACAAGAATATGGCTGATTGTTGCCATGCTTGTGTTACTTGTTCTAAACAGTTAAGGATGGAATATGATGGAGCTGTAGGAAGCTTGAGATAGGTAGATAAAATAGGAGCAGTAGTGAGCTTGAGGTACGTAGAGAAAAATTGGAATTAGGAGAGAGAAGGGAAGATTTGATATTAGAATTTAGTAAAGGAAGAGATATTTTGTTTGTAAGAACAAAGAAGGACAGAATGATCGGCCTGGATTAGTGCAGGAGCAAAGCCAGTTTTTGGTTAGGTATTCCTTAAGCAGTAATTTAAATTTGGATGTGTTGCCATAATTTAGTATTATCTGAGGCATGGAATTGTATGGACTCAGATATTTGGTGGGAGAATAGAGAGTAGCCATAACAATTATAAAATACCTATCCCTACCACTACATACCATACAGTCCTACAACTTTACTAGTACCACCCTCTACAACAACATGCCTTTAACACTCAACGCAATCTTTCCTATTGTCCTCCTTAACATCCTACTCTACTACCACACACTTACCTCCTATGAATATCTTAACCTGAACCAAACTCTTACATTAGCCAAACATACTACTACAACATGTCTTCTACCCAACCAAACACATATTAATATACTATCTACCTCTCCCTACCTCCCACCTCTCTACCATAAAGTACACCATTACAAGTATACAACCTCTAAACGGTTCTATCTAACACCACTCAAATACACTAAAGTTTTTCAATCCCCACAAACACTTTTTTACTTATACATGGGGACATCCACCCCAATCCCGTCCCAATACCCTCCTCAATCACACTCCTTCAAACCAAACCACTAACTATTCCAATTCACCCTTCTACACTGACTCTCTCTATTGCTCACCTAAATATTCGTAGCATTAACAACAAAGTCACACAGCTCCATGCCTTAATTGATTTCTATGCCTTTGATATCCTCTGTCTCACTGAAACCTGGCTTAAACCCAGTACCAAAGACAACGAATTCACTCCCCCAGGCTACAACACCTTAAGGCAGGATCGCCTTAATAAAAAGGGCGGAGGAGTGGCCCTCCTATTCAAATCCCAACTTAAGGTAGCCTTAATTGACTCCTTACCTCCCTCCCCAGCAAATGCTGAAATACTTTGTACCAAACTCCACATCAATAAATCCAAAGCTATAAACATAATATGCTCCTACATCCCCCCAGGCAATACATTAATACCCTAGAAAATATCCTAAGCTGGCTTCCTGTAGCTTTCCCAGGAAACCATAATCTTAGGTGACTTTAATATTGACTGGTACTCCTGCATATCCCCCACACCTACCACTCACCTTAACCTTTAACTTTCATCAAACCATCAACTCCCCCACTAGAATACATAAATCTACCCACAAACAAACCATTCTAGACTGGATACTGACCAACAACAATCCCCTCTCCTATAAAACAGGAATACTCCTGACAATATTAGTGACCACCTCCCTACCTTTATTACTAAACAAAATTCAACAATCCCAAGCCAACTACTTATCGAAGCAAATATAACAAAACTGATTTCAACCTAACATGCTTTCAAAATGAACTTAAAGAATATAACTGGTCAACGCTAAAATACCTCCCCATAGATGACGAGTAACCCACTTCAACAATACCTTCCTACAAATTCTCAACCAGCATGCCCCTTCCGCGCTTAGTTAGTCAGAGTCAGTTCCAAAGCAGCCCCATGGCTCTAAAACTACTAAACAAACTATGCAAGCTAGGAATAAATTATGGAAGAAATGGAGATCCACAAAACCCTATTGACCATCAAAACTTCAAACACCTCAGAAACAAAACAAAGAAACTTACCTATCTGGATAAGAAAAACTACCACTTTCAATATCAACAAAACCAAAATCAAAACCCAAAACAATTTTGGTCAGGAATAAACAAACTACTCCATCCAGGCAACACCAAAACACCTACCCCAGCTAGCTTAGCACAAACAGAACCTAACATAATAGCCGATACTTTCAACAACTTCTTCTCTGAAACTGTCACCTCTTGCAAGCACCATGACTCCCCCATCCCTCCAAATTACCCCCACTCAAAACAGTACCCACACGCTAAAGTTTAATACCGTATCAATAACCTACATATCGTCAAACTACTATCTAGAAACTCAAACCTTGCACCCTCTGCTGACAAACTACCAGCAGAATATCTACAACTAGCTGCAACTGAAATAGCTTCACCCAGTCTCCATCTTAATAAACAGAACTATAACTGAATCCAAAATCCCATCCTGCTGGAAAAATCCCATATTATTCCTCCATAAAGGAGGAAACCCAATGAACTCTCCAATTTTCACCTATTGCCCTTCTATCTCCTCTATCCAAAATAATGGAACGCTGCATTCACCATCAACTTCTACATTATCTCTTGAATAACAACTTGCTTGTGGACTCTCAACATGGTTTTAGACCACACCATAGTACCTCTACCGCCCTTCTCTCCTTCACTGACACTATCATCAAAACCGCAATAACAACCTGTTCTCCTCTGCACTATTCTTGGACCTCTCAAAGCATTTGATATGGTCAACCATCAACTTCTCCTTGATACCTTAAAATCCCTCTCACTGGATTCACAAGCTTTACAATGGTTCGACTCATACTTGACTAATAGAAAACAAGCTGTCCTTTGGGACAGCCATCTATCCTCTCAACTCCCAGTTACTATTGGCTCCACAAGGATCCATCCTAGGTCCCCTACTTTTCTCAATATTCATAAATAACCTGCCCACTTCCCTCCCTACATCCACTTGTATACATGCAGATGATTCCACTCTCATCTGCTCTGCCTCTTCCCCAGCAGAACTCCACTCTGCTACCCAATTGGTCTTCACTGCAGCAGAAAATGGTTTCAACACATCTGTCTCCTCCTAAATCCCAAAAAAACAAAACTACTACTCTTCACCCCAACCTTTAAATCCACCCCAATTTTTTTTCCATTGCATCCTGTAATGGCACTATCATCAAACCTGACTATTGCACCAAACTGCTGGGTGTCACCATAGATAATCAGCTAAATTTTGACCATCACATTGATTTAACTATCAAGACAGTCAATAAAAAAATTGGTGCCTTGTACAGGCTTAAGCCCTTTCTACAGCTACTTCCCGAGTGGCTCTAGCCCAAACTCACCTTATTTCTACATTACTGTATGCCTCTCCTTCCTTTATCAACATATCTAAAGCTAATCTGAAAAAACTAAATAATGCCTACCACAGTATAGCCAGATTTGCCACTGGCTCTCCATTCCAAACTCATCACTGTCATAACTTAAAGAAACTTAACTGGCTTGAACTCCCAAACCTAATACTCCTACAACAACTGATCATCACTTTTAAAATTCTACATTACCCCTCCAACACACCCATACTAAACAAAATCATCACTCCTTATAAAAATCTCACTACACTCAGATCAGCCAACAAGCTCCTAGTTACCACAATAAAATCTCATAATAAATCTGGGATTCCCTATTTGCAAACACTATCGGTTCTTACTGAATAAACTCCCAGCAGAGCAGAGCTGACCTCCCTAGCCTCATGTCACCTTTTCAAAACAAATGAAAACCCACCTATTAATTCATTGGCTATGTCCGTGCTCCAATCCCGACTGAACTCAAGTACCTTATTACTTACTCTACTCTGCTCCTGAGTACTTTTGCTCCTCTGTACTAACCTTCACTGACTTCCACAGCCCCTTCTCCGCACCATCACTCTTTTCAAATTTCTGTTTGCATACCCTCTGACTTTCTGTTTCTTTTTTTTCCTGTCTCTTGCTCATTTTAGCTGAGCTCCTATTATACTGCTACATTTACATTTCATCAATATCTTTACCTCCTCCTCTCCTTCTACAACTGGCTATTCCCTTGACCTACTTAGTCTGTAATACTTGTACCTAGTAATTACTGTACTTTTTCCTCTTTCAGTTTACTTTATTTTCTCCTTTCCTTAACAATAACTACATTTACTACCCTGTTTCTCTAGCAACCTGCATACTTAACACTGTAAAATACTTGTTTCTCTAGCAACCTGCACACTTAACATTGTATAATATTTAAATTTAGCAATACCTGTTTTAGTTGTCACGACCAGTTACTACTGATATTTTTTTAACTTTATTTGTAGTATCTAAGACTTGAGCTATTTCTCCTCATCCCCTTGTCTGAACTTTGTTTGTCTTTTATTTAGACTATTCCATGAAAACCATAGATGTAATTGTTTTTCACCTGAGTACATTATGTTATTTGTTTGTTTGTTTTTATTTACTTACTTCCTAATCTGTAGTGTCTTAGTCTGATAGTGGAGCTTTTCTCCTCGGCCTCTGCTGAAAATGGACATGTATCCAGCCAGACTAGCCCGGTTAACAAATGTAAAATAAATAAAAATAAAAATACAAATTATTCACCCTTCTACACTGACTCTCTCTATTGCTCACCTAAATATTCGTAGCATTAACAACAAAGTCACACAGCTCCATGCCTTAATTGATTTCTATGCCTTTGATATCCTCTGTCTCACTGAAACCTGGCTTAAACCCAGTACCAAAGACAATGAATTCACTCCCCAGGCTACAACACCTTAAGGCAGGATCGCCTTAATAAAAGCATGAGGGAGGGCCCTCCTATTCAAATCCCAACTTAAGGTAGCCTTAATTGACTCCTTACCTCCCTCCCCAGCAAATGCTGAAATACTTTGTACCAAACTCCACATCAATAAATCCAAAGCTATAAACATAATATGCTCCTACATCCCCCCAGGCAATAACATTAATACCCTAGAAAATATCCTAAGCTGGCTTCCTGTAGCTTTCCCCAGGAAACCATAATCTTAGGTGACTTTAATATTGACTGGTACTCCTGCATATCCCCCACACCTACCACTCACCTTAACCTCTTTAACTTTCATCAAACCATCAACTCCCCACTAGAATACATAAATCTACCCACAAACAAACCATTCTAGACTGGATACTGACCAACAACAATCCCTCTCCTATAAAACAGGAATACTCCTGACAATATTAGTGACCACCTCCCTACCTTTTATTACTAAACAAAATTCAACAATCCCAAGCCAACTACTTATCGACCAAATATAACAAAACTGATTTCAACCTAACATCCTTTTCAAAATGAACTTAAAGAATATAACTGGTCAACGCTAAAATACCTCCCCATAGATGACGAGTAACCCACTTCAACAATACCTTCCTACAAATTCTCAACCAGCATGCCCCTTCCCCGCTTAGTCAGAGTCAGTTCCAAAGCAGCCCCATGGCTCTCTAAAACTACTAAACAAACTATGCAAGCTAGGAATAAATTATGGAAGAAATGGAGATCCACAAAACCCTATTGACCATCAAAACTTCAAACACCTCAGAAACAAAACAAAGAAACTTACCTATCTGGATAAGAAAAACTACCACTTTCAATATCAACAAAACCAAAATCAAAACCCAAAACAATTTTGGTCAGGAATAAACAAACTACTCCATCCAGGCAACACCAAAACACCTACCCCAGCTAGCTTAGCACAAACAGAACCTAACATAATAGCCGACACTTTCAACAACTTCTTCTCTGAAACTGTCACCTCTCTTGCAAGCACCATGACTCCCCCCCCCATCCCTCCAAATTACCCCCACTCAAAACAGTACCCACACGCTAAAGTTTAATCAGACTATCAATAACCTACATACGTAAACTACTATCGAAAACTCAAACCTTGCACCCCTCTGCTGACAAACTACCAGCAGAATATCTACAACTAGCTGCAACTGAAATAGCCTACCCAGTCTCCATCTTAATAAACAGAACTATAACTGAATCCAAAATCCCATCCTGCTGGAAAATCTCCATATTATTCTCCATAAAGGAGGAAACTCCAATGAACTCTCCAATTTTCACCTATTGCCCTCTATCTCCTCTATCCAAAATAATGGAACGCTGCATTCACCATCAACTTCTACATTATCTCTTGAATAACAACTTGCTTGTGGACTCTCAACATGGTTTTAGACCACACCATAGTACCTCTACCTTCTCTCCTTCACTGACACTATCAATAAAACATAATAACAACCTGTTCTCCTCTGCACTATTCTTGGACCTCTCAAAAGCATTTGATATGGTCAACCATCAACTTCTCCTTGATACCTTAAAATCCCTCTCACTGGATTCACAAGCTTTACAATGGTTCGACTCATACTTGACTAATAGAAAACAAGCTGTCCTTTGGGACAGCCATCTATCCTCTCAACTCCCAGTTACTATTGGCGTTCCACAAGGATCCATCCTAGGTCCCCTACTTTTCTCAATATTCATAAATAACCTGCCCACTTCCCTCCCTACATCCACTTGTATACAGTATGCAGATGATTCCACTCTCATCTGCTCTGCCTCTTCCCCAGCAGAACTCCACTCTGCTACCCAATTGGTCTTCACTGCAGCAGAAAATGGTTTCAACACATCTGTCTCCTCCTAAATCCCAAAAAACAAAACTACTACTCTTCACCCCAACCTTTAAATCCACCCCAATTACTTTTTCCATTGCATCCTGTAATGGCACTATCATCAAACCTGACTATTGCACCAAACTGCTGGGTGTCACCATAGATAATCAGCTAAATTTTGACCATCACATTGATTTAACTATCAAGACAGTCAATAAAAATTGGTGCCTTGTACAGGCTTAAGCCCTTTCTTACAGCTACTTCCCGAGTGGCTCTAGCCCAAACTCACCTTATTTCTACATTACTGTATGCCTCTCCTTCCTTTATCAACATATCTAAAGCTAATCTGAAAAACTAAATAATGCCTACCACAGTATAGCCAGATTTGCCACTGGCTCTCCATTCCAAACTCATCACTGTCATAACTTAAAAGAAACTTAACTGGCTTGAACTCCCAAACCTAATACTCCTACAACAACTGATCATCACTTTTAAAATTCTACATTACCCTCCAACACACCCATACTAAACAAAATCATCACTCCTTATAAAAATCTCACTACACTCAGATCAGCCAACAAGCTCCTAGTTACCACAATAAAATCTCATAATAAATCTGGGGATTCCCTATTTGCAAACACTATCGGTTCTTACTGGAATAAACTCCCAGCAGAGCTGACCTCCCTAGCCTCATGTCACCTTTTCAAAAACAAATGAAAACCCACCTATTAATTCATTGGCTATGTCCGTGCTCCAATCCCGACTGAACTCAAGTACCTTATTACTTACTCTACTCTGCTCCTGAGTACTTTTGCTCCTCTGTACTAACCTTCACTGACTTCCCCAGCCCCTCTCCATCATCACTCTTTTCAAATTTCTGTTTGCATACCCTCTCTGACTTTCTGTTTTTTTTTTCCTGTCTCTTGCTCATTTTAGCTGAGCTCCTATTATACTGCTACATTTACATTTCATCAATATCTTTACCTCCTCTCCTCCTTCTACAACTGGCTATTCCCTTGACCTACTTAGTCCGTAATACTTGTACCTAGTAATTACTGTACTTTTTCCTCTTTCAGTTTACTTTATTTTCTCCCTTTTCCTTAACAATAACTACATTTACTACCCTGTTTCTCTAGCAACCTGCATACTTAACACTGTAAAATACTTGTTTCTCTAGCAACCTGCACACTTAACATTGTATAATATTTAAATTTAGCAATACCTGTTTTAGTTGTCACGACCAGTTACTACTGATATTTTTTTTAACTTTATTTGTAGTATCTAAGACTTGAGCTATTTCTCCTCATCCCCTTGTCTGAACTTTGTTTGTCTTTTATTTAGACTATTCCATGAAAACCATAGATGTAATTGTTTTTCACCTGAGTACATTATGTTATTTGTTTGTTTGTTTTTATTTACTTACTTCCTAATCTGTAGTGTCTTAGTCTGATAGTGGAGCTTTTCTCCTCGGGCCTCTGCTGAAAATGGACATGTATCCAGCCAGACTAGCCCGGTTAACAAATGTAAAATAAATAAAAATAAAAAAATAAATTATTAGATTTAGTCACTTTGAGTAGTAGTTTGTTGGAAGATCTTAGTAGCCTGCCATTTGAGTAGGGTTGCACTAAGCTCTTGAGTGCTGGACAGTTGCACGGAGGGTTGAAGATGGAATTAATGAAAGTCAGTTGGTTGAAAGAAAGGAGATTGGGTAGTTCAGTCCAATTTAGTTTATGAACTGCAGTGCAGTGATGTGATCTGTAAGGGAGGTTAGTAGTGAATCTTGCAATTTTGTTATAGCAAGACTCCAGTTGGTTTAAATCTGATTTTCTGAGATTAATGAATATTATTGAGGCATATAGAAGGGTAGAGAGTGGATGAGTCTTAGCAATGGAATGTCTAGTGGCCTTGGTTAGGTATGGCTTGACTATTTATAGTGAGCCTAACTTAATGTGGACCCTTTTTATGGTAAGAGTGAAGTGTTTTTCAATTTTAGGTTGTTATCAATTGTGACACCAAGGAGTTTGGTCTGCTGGACAGGTTCAACTTTAGTTTAATTGGCTGAGTAAATTTGTTTATTTCTATTTATTTCACATTTGTTTACCAGGATAATCCAACTGGGTTAATTGCTCATTTTCAGTGGAAGCCCAAGGAGAAAAGCTCCACATACTAAAACGGTATAGTGCAAGAAAAAAAACGAATATAGTATATGTTATAAAAAATAAAATAACATAAGACAGGAGTGATAATGTCAATACAATGAGAAAATGGTGTACAGATTCACAATAAATAAACAACTTGAATACAAAATATGCAATGGAAAGCTCCAGAGAATTTTCAGGTTGCATACTCAATAATTAGTTTGGATACAGATAGTTATACAGGAAAAAAGTATTTTTGTGTTAAGTAGAAATTGATACTATCTATTTTATATAGTATTTACATTTTATATTTTGAATTATAGGTTATGCAAGTAAAACCTATACTTTTGAGGGGTGACATGAGAACAGAAAAATAGCAAAGAAAAGAAAATAGTAGGTAGAGGTCCCAGTGGTGAAGGAGGGATTGTGTAGAAGGGGTAGTAGATAAACTGGAGATAAAAAAGTGAGTATAATGGAGGAAGATAAGATTGAGAAGGTGGCAGAGGAAGAGTTGTGAGTGGTGAGGATACTTCATAGATTAGCCAGAAGCAGTACAAGAGCATATCCAGCTGTTAGTTAGATGAGTCCTGAGAAGTTGTTTGGTGGTGTTAAGGATACTCTGGGGGATGGAGTTCCAAATTTTGGAGATAGTTGGAATATAAGGAGTCTCCATAGCTGTTATTGGTTTAGTGACCTTTTAATAGGAATTTGTCTGTGGATCTTGGGGTTCTGTGGCTAGATGGGTTTACGGAGTACAGGTCAGTTTTCAGGTTTAGTAATGATGTTATGTACAGTGGTAAGTTGATAGAGAAAGAGTAGGCTGGGTAGTTCAAACCAGTTGAGTTGATGAAGTGCTGTGCAGTGATGGGATCTATCTGGGGAATTTGTAGCAAATTTAGCTAGTTTTGTTATAGCATGCCTCCAGTCTGGCTAGGTCTGATCTTTTGATGTTAGTGAAGATTGGTGAGGCATATAACAAGGTGGAGAGAAGATGGGCTCGAGCAATGGCCTGCCTGGTGGAGTTGCTAAGGAATTGCTTAGTCCTGTAGAGTGTGTCAAGTCTGATATGGATCTTTTTGATAATTAGTGAAATATGTTTATCAAATCTGAGGGTGCTATTGATGCTGACCCCTAGAAGTTTGGTTTGAGAAACGGAATCTATTTTGGCATTATTGGTTGAGAAGACAGCAAAGGACATTGCAGGGTTGATGGACTTTTTGTTAGAGAAGATAATTAGTTTAGTTTTTGTTGCGGTTTAGAATAAGTTGTTGCTTCGAGAAGTAAGATTCTATATCTGTGAAGGATTTTTGTGTAATTTCTTGTAGGTGTGACAGGGAGGGGGCAGTGCATATAAGGGCTGAATCATCTGCATATTGAATTGAGGTTGCAAGGTTAGTTGGTTGCTGTAGGAAGCTTGTTAGTAAAGCTTGTAAAGAGCAGAGGTCCTAAGACTGATCCTTGAGGGCCCCCTACTAAAATGAGTAAGCAAGTGAACAGGTCATTTTGCCATTTGACAGCTTGCTGATGGTCTGTGACATAGCTTTGAAATCAAGATAGAGCAGAGTGAGATAGATTTAAAGATGCAATTTCATTTAGAAGTTTTTTTTTTCTATTTTGTTTCTTTTAGGTTTCACAATTTAAATGATAAATTATAACAAACTATGTACAAAATTTACAAAGGCCTCAACAGAAAAATAAAGGAAGGAATAGCAAAATGAAAAATGTTAAACTTTTAAGTAGGTTATATAATATTCAACAATTCTTAAATCATGTTTGATTAATTAGAAGAAAGTGTATCCAAATTCATTGTCTTAATAAGAGTGATGACTTTCTCCCAAGGATTATTAGTCCATTTTCTAGGAAAAATTCTTAGTTCTTTAACTTTTATTTCCATTAGTGCTACTTCATCCAGAAGAATCATGAAGTCTTCAAAGTTTGGAATGGGTGGTGATTTCCACTTTCTTGTAATGCATTTTTTGGCTACTGCCAAAATTGTCCAAAGAAGGTATTTATTTTTATTATTCATTGTGGTAGATTAATTTTACACAAAAAATAAGGATTTTGATAATACAACAGTATCAGTGAAATAGCTTGAAGGAAATTACCAATATCCTCCCAGTATTTTTGAATGAGAGAACATTCATAAAAAAATATGAGACCAATTAGCTGTACATTTTAAAGAGCATCTCCAGCATACTACTAATTTTGGAGAGATTGAATTTAGCTATTTTACTAGGAGTATAGAAGGCCCTATGTAAGAATTTCCAGGAGAAGATCCTCCACACTTGTAAATTAGAAGTTAATTTTATGAATTGTAGAAGATTAATTTTATTTTCAGGGGATAGGGACAAGGTAAAATCCTTATTGATAAAATTCCCAAATTTTTTGATTGGGGTAGTTTTATAATTAATAATGATTGTATAGAGCTTTGAAATTAAGTTTTCACAAGTAAATTCTCCATATAGTATTTCATATATAAGAAGTATGAATTTGGGTGGAGACTTAAAGGAAGAATTCTTTATTGTTCTACATAGGTCTTGAGTGAATGAGTTTATACTATTAAGAACTAACCAATCTGAATTTGATAGATTAAAGGTTCTAATTAAAATGTCCACATCCAGCGTATCTAGATTCATTGTACAATGGTACCAGCATGTAATTTTTTTTCATTTCCCAATTATTAAGGATATCTGCACTAATATTATTAAAGAAGTTTTTTGTAAATTTAAATGGGTATAGCAGTTGTAACCATAATTTGATATCAACATTATTATTAACAAAACTTCTAAAAGTATTATAGATAAAGTTTATATAATGTAGGTTTGTAGGTTTAACAATATTATATTGTATATTAATACATAGTGTACACCAAAATGAATTATTTAGATAATTCAATTGTAGATTTTTTATTACTTTATTTTCATTTAGAATAATAGTTGTATGTAAGGATTTCCAAGCTGAGGAAAATTTTGGATCTATCCAATTTAATACTGTTTTGATATTAGAAGCTTTAGTATAGGATTCTATGTCTAGAATTTTTATTCCTGCAAACTCCCAGGGTCTAATATGATTTCAGAAAGCTATTCTACTTTTCTTTGGATACCACAGAAATTTCAAGATAATTCTGTTTATCTCTCTTAAAATATGTTTACTGGGTAATATGGGTATAGACAAAGCAATGTAGTTTATTTTTGGTAATAGAATCATTTTAATTAATTGTAGTCTATCTTCAAAGTTTAAATGTAATTTATTCCATTTTTCAGTAAAAGTTTTTAGTATACTTACAATGATATTGTAAATTGTATTCAAAGTTAAAGCTATATTATCACATAGAACAATCCCTAAATATTTAAAAGAAGAAACCTGTTTCCCTACTATTTCATTTATAGTCATTTTGGTGTTATCATTTGTTTTTTTTTTATTTAATAGTATGTGATTACGCTGTCCAGTTTGATTCTCAGCTAGAGTGTCTTCTGCGTGGAGACATGCGTGAATGGGTGTACCTTCGTTGAAGGTTGTGTGTCAGGGCTGGTAACTCGGCACGTAAAAATCAACTACCGATCATTAGCGGACCGGAGTTCCGCTGTGGCGACCCCTAACCGTGAAAAGCCAAAAGACACAACAAGTATGTGATTAGACTTTGAACTACTAATTTTTAATCCTGAGATATAATAATTTTTTAAACTATTAAATCTAATTCTTGTAAGGATTCTTCGGAATTTTTTTACAGTAAGTAGTATATCATCAGCAAATAACATTATCTTAGAATCAAATTGATTATATAAATTTAATCCCTTTATTTTGGAATTATATTGAATTGCCAGAGAAAGGGGTTCTATTGCTAATGCAAAAAGAATTGGAGACATTGGACAACCCTGCTTGGCTCCTTTAGTCATTTTAATTGATTCTGACATAAATGGTCCTAATTTTACATAGGCTAAGTTATTATTATAAAAATTTTTATGAAAGAAATAAATTGAATAGGGAACTTATACAATTCAAGAATTTTGAAAAGAAAATTCCAATTTAAAGAATCAAAAGCTTTTTCAATATCAAGAGAAATTATAAGTGCTTCTTGATTATCTCTGTTTAAAATATCTAAAATGGTAAGAATTCTTTGAATATTGTCTTGGGTATGTCTATTATAAATAAAGCCTGTTTGATCTTCAGTGATTAGGTGTGTTAGTGATTTTTTAAATCTATTGACTAAGATAGACATTAACATTTTATAATCATTATTAATCAAATAAATTGGTCTATATGCGCTGCAGTAATGAGAATCTTTATTTTCTTTTAGTATGGGAGTAATTAACAAGTATCTCCATGAGGGTGGAATTATACCTTGTAAATACGATTCATTCAAAGTTCTATGTAGGATTGATATAGCTGAAGGTGGTAGAAGCTTGTATATTTCATTAATAATGCCGTCTATACCTGGTGATTTATTGTTTTTACTTTCTTTAATTTTTTCATTAATTTCCTTAAGGGAAATTTGTTTTTGAATTTCATTAATTATTTTTTCTGGTAAGTTTTTCAATTTAGAAAAATCCAGGCCATGGTCTGAGATATTTTGTTGAGAATCTTTGTTTTTATTTTGTTCTGAGAAATTATATTTAAAGTCATCAAGAATATCGCTTATGTCAGAGACTTTTTTATTATTTCTCCCTTCATGTATCACACTCGCAATGTTATTTTCAATAGAATTCCTTTTAACTCTTAGTGTAAGATTACACATATGTCTTGGGGATACAGAATAAGAATTTAACCTTAGTTTTTTTAGGATTACATTAGTTTTGTGGGTTAAGATGTCATTATACTTTTTATTTAAGGATTCAATTTCCTTATTCTTCTTGGAGGAAGATCTTGTATTATCATTAATAACTAATGTAATTTGTTTTTGTATGTTAGTTAGTTCAGACTCCCATTCCTTTGCTTTGTTATTAAACCAAGTAATAGTTTTACCATATAAATAGGCTTTCAAGGAGTCCCATAGGATTACTATATTTACCTCACTATTTAAATTTATATCTAGGAAGAATTTTATTTCTGTGTCTAGCCAGGGCTTACATTTTTTAGTTGTGTTATATAGGCTGGAATCTGTTTAGAAAAGGATAACTTCTTAAAATCTGTTTGTATGTTAAAAATGAATGCATTATGATCAGATAAAGGGCATGGGATTATTGTAAAATGTAATAATTTTGTTTTTAAATCCTGGGATACAAAAATGTTATCAATTCTAGTATGTGTCTTGTGTCTAAAATCTGTGTGAGAAAATTCTAATGAGCTATTATTTTTAAAATGAAATAAATCATATAACTGAATGTCATCTGTCCACTTTTTAAAATATTTTCCTATATTGGTGATACAAAAGGGTCTTTTACTAGAAGTTTCTAAATTATTAAATAAACAGTTAAAGTCTCCCCCTAGAATCAGACTACCTTTAACATGTGTATTAATAAGTTCTAAGTGTTTCTTTATTTTTATTCCAATTCCAGGAAACCAATAAACATTAACTAATGTCCAAAGTCTATTATTAAATTGTATTATATAATTGATAAAATACCCTCTTTATCTTTGTAATTATAGATAACTTGAGGAGAAGTAATATATTTCTTCCACATTGTTAAAACTCCTCTAGTTTTTTTATTAAAAGAAGAATTAGATAACTTTAAGTATTCATTAGGGTTCCAGATAAAACTATCATTCGTTTTAAAGTGAGTTTCTTGTAAAAAAACTACTTGTGCTTTATTTAACTTCAAGTATATTTATACTTTAACTAATCTTTATTTATCTGTTAAACTTAATAGAAATACTAATATAGTTAATGGTTGCCTAAGAACTTATTTTGATGAACCTTCTTATACATATACACTGTCAAGTTATTAATCATTTACTTTTAATAAGATTCATATAGTAAAGTGAATGTAGCCTTCTTAATTAAAAAAACATTTTACCAGTAAATCTAAATATACTCATTATAGTTAAAATTATATGCTACACTCAATTTATTGTTTGTTTTCTCAAATTATTTAACTTATAGAATTTTCATAGGAAACATAATCTGGAGCCTCAATCTAGGCAATTTGTTTAATTCTCTGGAAGGATGGTTAATCTGACTGAATATTTTTATTCTGTCAGATTAGGAATGTTATACATTCCATGTCATGTAATGGTTTTACTAAGGTTCAATAGCTTTTTTAAGCATAAATTTTGTTTTTGTAGGCCTCAATTTAATTTAAAATTGTATCTATTAGTGGGAATTAGCAATTTATCATTAGAATTTAACCTTTCTAAGAAGGAAATAAAAGAATTAAATAATACATCTATTCACTATCTTATCATATCATTTTCTACATTTAATATTTGAATAAATAAAATAGATCTGACTTTTCTTTCTCTGAACATAAATGGTCTAAATAATCATTTAGGAGTTTTTGATGTGAAACTGTGTTGAATATCTTGGACATATCTAAGAAAATTGATGTTACTTGTTGCCCTTCATTTTTAAGTTGATTAATTATGTCAGTGAAACTTAGTAGGGCAGTAGTTGTGCCATGCTTAGGCCTGAAGCCATGCTGGGAGTTTGTTAGCAGTTTGCTGCAGGTAAGGTATCCCATAAGCTGAGTACAGATGCATTTTTGAGGATTTTAGACAGCAGAGAGAGGATAGCTATTGATCTGTAGTTAGAGAACTCATTTGAGACACCACTGTTATGGAGAGGAATGATGTATGACGTTTTCCAAAGCTTGGGGATGTATTGTTCTCTGATTGATCTGTTGATCAACAGATAAATAGGATAAGTGATGGAGTCAGCTGCTAGCTTAAGGTATGTGTTAGGTAATTGATTGACTGCGAGTTGTGGCTTTTAGTTTATGTAGTAATTTTCTAATAGTAGAAGTCTGGATAGGCTTAAGGGAGAAGACAGTGGAAGAGGTTAAGGGTGGGGGTGGAATGGATGGAGGGAGTAGTTTGTTTTATTTAAGAGAGATTGGATGGAGCTTGTAAAAGGAGAAGGGAGGAGAGTTATCAAGAACTTTGCTATTAGTGAAAAGCATAAGCTTTGTTTTATTTGGACTGAGTATGAGTTGAGAATCTGAGAGGTATTTTTCAATGTCTTGGAAAGATTTTTGGGTTGTTTGTAGGAGTTCTGGTGGAAGGGAGCTGAACATATGAGGGAGGAATATTTATTCTCATAAATATCTTATAATGTGTATTATTCAACACTATTGCTCTTCAATTTCTTATATCCTCTTTTTCTCACTTTTTTCCATATAATTTCATAATCCCTATACATATTTCTTTTTCTGCTATGTCTTTTTTTCTAACTATTCATTTAATGCTTTAACAAAACACACTTTTGCCATTCTTTCATTGTATAATGCATATAATACTCAATACCACCCATTTCTGTAGCATTTTCCATATTTAGTTCCTTTAAAATTACATAAAGTTCACTTACACTTATATTCTTTTCCATATTTCTGTTATCCTCTTTAGTTAAATTTTTAACTTTCCATTTCTGTCTCTCTTCCATATCCCTGTTTAAATGCATTTCCTATATACTTTCTTATTTCTTCCTCTCTTCCATATCCATTTTTAAATGTATTTTATATATACTTTCTTATTTTTCAATTATATTTTCTTGTATATTCACTTTTACTCCTTCATTGTTCTTCATCTCCTTTGTTAGTCTCTCATTTTCCCTTACGATCTTATTTAAATATGGCACAATATCTTCATTAATCAGTCTTCATTCATTCTTATATTTTTCTTTTTATATGCACTAATCTATTTTCCTACTACTTATTTAAACACCCCTGACTCATTTGCTTATATTTTAGTTTCTCTATCCTCTTTCTCATTACTTGATATTTCAAAAAACGCTTTTATATTTCTCTTTAAAATTTATCCACCAGTTCATCCAATTTTCATAACAAATTCTCATATTCACATGATCTTTCCATAACTGATGCATCTCTTTTCAATCTTCCGCATCTAGGTTGTTTTTATTAAGTCTGTTAATACAGTTACCTAATCTTATATATCCCTCCAGTTTTGTACTTCTACCCATGTAGCAAATGATCTGGGAATCCTGTTTTCTTTATTCCCCCTATACTACTCTTAAACTATTCGATATTACAAAATAATCAATTTCTGTCTTAAGCTCATTTCTAAGTCCAGTGTTTCTCATCCCATATGTGTAACTTTCCACTTTTTATTATTTCATATACCATCCTAACATCACTTCCTACTTTTCTTCTTTTTCTTAAATCACAGTTGAAATTTCCTACTAATATTATCTCCATATTCACCACTATGGGTCTATATTACATTATTAAAGTTTCAAAACTTCAAATCTGATATGGTCGACACCATATAATCAAAGTCTTGAAACATCGAAAATGTAATAAAACACAACAACCTACAAAAACAAACCATTTAAATGCTCTAAGCAGGGGGGCAAGCCCCCCTGCAACCTCCACACCTCCCGCTACTTAAATATACCAACCCCGAGGTCACACTACACTGTAGAAAAGGGAAATCTTCCCTTTCCTCACTGTACGGAGATCTCTGTTAAAAGATTTGAAATTTCAAGACTTCAGTCATATGGTGTTGACCATATCAGATTTGAAGTTTTGAAACTTCGATCTTCTGATATAGACCTCACTCCTACAGAGTTTGACTTTTTGAACATTATTTCTCTTTCCTTCATCATAACATAAGCATATATTGCAATAATTCTATACACATCTTTCTTCCATCTTCAATCTATGACTATTACTCTACCTAGTTCCACTATAGTATAGTCTAAAACTTTTATTGTTTCATTACATAACATTGCAATACCTGAACTTGTTTCTTTGCCCACATTCCAAATAATGTTTTCACTCCATAATTTTTCTGTTTGTAACCTTTCTTCTGTTAATAATCTTGTATCTTCTAGTATAATATTATGCATATCAAGTGATACACACCATTCTAAAACACCTATTCATATTTTAATATTCTTTATACCATTAACGTTTATGGGTAAGATTTCCAACTTTCTTTTAATATAAAGTCATTGTCTCTTTTTACCTTCACCCCTTACCTTTCTTATGTTATTTCACAACTATAGAATTCTTTTTACCTCTCACCGTTCTTCAGCTCACATCTTCCTCTTCACTTGTTTCCTGCACCAGTTCTTCCCCTTCATTATTTTTATCAGCTGCTCTTTTTCTTTATCATTCTTTAGTATATCAAGCTCTATTTCTTCATATACTTTTTCTACATTTCCTTCTTTGTTATATATATTCCTGTATTTGTTCTTGTTCTTTAATTTCTATATTTTCTTCACAATGCACCCATGCACGTCCCATTTGTCCACATTTTGTACACATCATATTATACTTTTTGGCTTCATGCCTCGGCTTTTCACAAATAAAACATGTTCTTTTATCACAATTGTTAAGTGATTATCCTTTCCACAAAAAAGCATGTTTTCGGTTGACCCCTAAATTTAACAAAACTTCTATTACCTTCTGTATTTATTATACTTGGAATATGTATAATATTTTCTTTTTCAATATTCAAAATTATACCACAATCCCATCCTCCAGTCCACAAGCCACTGTCATCATAAACTTTTGTGATGTCCAAAATTTCTTTACAAATAGTCTTTAAATAATATTTTAATACATCTCTTTCAACATCAGTTCAAAATTGCACAGTAATTCTTTTTTTGGTCTCTGTATTATATGTTTGTATCATGTAAGAGTTCCATGGATTATAATTTTTTTAGTTTCAAATTCTACATATATTGTCTTGTCTTAAAGAAAATGTCACAAAGTTTTTTTATCGATAAGTATAAAAGCTCTTACCTCCTTTGGGGAAATGCCCAAGGGTTCAATTACTTTGTCCCATACCTCATGCCTCTCTAGCCCTTTTTCTTCTTTATTACTTGACGCACTGCAGACTTTTTCCTTCTCATCTCTTTTACTCCTTCCATTCTTTTTTCTCCCTGTTTTACCTTCTGCTCATAAGACTTTTCTCCTTCACAATCTCCTTCCTCTCTTCTTCTAGTATTTTCTCCATGATTTACCCACAATGCTGCTATCTTGCTTTCTGGTTCACTTTGGTTAACCATGTCTCTTAAATAAGCATCCCACAAACCTGCCAATTGAAGGGTTGTAACAATACATTCCTGTGTCACTCCTACATCTCTAAAGAGATTTTCTTGAAAACTCTCCTCCAAATCCATCGCCAACTCTGCTCTTTCACAGTATGCCCATTTTGAGAAAGCTCAACTGCTTTCTCATCTTGCTTTGCAGCTTTATTTACAGGCTTGCCTGCCTGCACATTCAAGATCCTCACTTCTGACCTGAACGCTGCCATACCATCCTCGTCATTCAGAAAATCTGCTCCTTCCTCACTGTTATCCTCTTGAACCTCTGAACACTCCATTTCCTCCCTGCTTCTCCGAGCCACCTTTGCCCTCAGAATGTAAGACAGGAAGTGTAACTTTAAAATGCATCCCTGTACATGTAACAAGTATGGGGAAGTTCCCTGAGGCCCTGGTCAAAATTCCCACCCCGGGTCTCCCCTGAAAAAAGGTTACTAGTATAATGGGACTAACTGGGTCAACAAAGAATAAATAAAAATATAATAAATACCCAACATGTATTGAGGTATGACACTGGGGATATGCTTTAACTATGTGTATAAGCTTAGCTGCCAGTACGTTGTTAAAGGTTCTTTCACCTGGGATGAGTATGCAGGACACTCCAATAATAGCATCATTTGTATGGACCAGTTTCAGTCACTGGTAGTACAGATAATGTAGACAGATACTAGCAGTTCCAAAATCCATTAGTTGACATCTGATTTAATGACACCTGTAAGATCAACAAACAGATGTCAGCAAATGGATAGAAACACACGATCACACTCCAGTCTCCATTCCCTCTGTGCAGGGGGCTGTGTCTTTAGCTCTACTGAATTTCAAGGTTATTGCATGTTGTTAAAAAATAAAATATTCAGGAGGTAGAGCTGTTGTTACAGTGAGTGAATTTAGCACCATGAAATACATAACTGGACAAAATACTAATGAGGTAAGCACTTAGAGAGGTGGACGCAGAACTATCTTTGAGTACAAAGGGAAGAGATCAGAGCATTACCTCTGGCTGACAAAAACAGTCTAGCTGCTGAGAATAACCTTTGGAAAAGTAAGAAGAAGCTATATTGATAAATTGGTAAAATAATGGCTGGCTATTTTAAAATGTGTAGTTGTATGCAGCTATTAAATCGCAGAAACTGTAAAGGACAGTCTGCTGTCCAGCTAAGCACAGGGCATTAATGTTTTACTTTACAGAGTAACAGATGATGATGTGTATTAAATGTCACTGCCAGCTGCTCATAACTGTTTGTTTTCCTGTTATCAGCTGAATCAGCTGCTAACTACTGTCTGCTCTGGGGAGTATAGAACCTATGCCCCCTGACTCTTTGACCGTTTTCCCAAATCTGCCACAATTTAATGATAGGAAGGGTGGTGTAGATAGAAACTAGGAAAGTCCCATCCTATTCCAGATTGAATAGAGGAGAGAGAGCACAGAGACATATTCTAGAGAGGCAGATGTGACCTGTGTAAGAGGTTATATGTCTATGTGCATATAGGAGAGATTAGACAAAATGTAGGGAAAAAGTCTACTGACATAGAAAATCTGTGAACTTTCAGATTTCACTGAACAAGATGGGGGAGGGTCATGGTGTAGAGCAGGATTGTGACCTTTTCAGATCTTATCAAACAGTCACACAAGGAGTTATTTTGAACTGCTTTTCTTCCCTGCACTAACTGCTTGTTTTACCTTTGACCTCAGACCATGCACTTTCTTTTTGCTTTCACTTTTAGTTGCACTTTTGTCTAGCTTCAAGAGTGCGTCATACATTTAACATCGATTCTACTCTAAAATCTTAACTTTGTGCATAACTTTAATGTTTATCCTGCAGTCCAGTGGTAGCTTCCCTAGCCCCCCCCCCCCCACAAGTAGAGAGAAGTCCTTACTCTTCTGTAATAGGTTAGGTGTCTGTTGCTGTCTGGGGGTGGGAACGAGCAATTAAATGACATGCATATGAAAATGTCATGTTGTAGCAAGAGTTAAAAAAATACATCTTAAAGCTAAGAGCTGGGCTTATTCAGTGTAGTTCAGACCTCCAGCAATATATTACATTTTATTTAGGTTCAACAGATATGCATCTGATAGATGGGGGTGGGAGTTGCTGTGTGGAGAACAGAGGAGCCATCAAGAAGAAAATATTGTTGACAGGGCATGAGAAAAGAGCACTCTAAGTATGCAAATAAACCCACGGTGGTTGAGTGAGATAAGAAAAAAATTCAAAGCATGTAGGACCCACATGCTTTGGAGTACAGATTTTGCAGATTAATTTCTTTACGTAAATGTCAAATTAACCATTTATGCAACTTTCAGTTAAAATCATTTTAACTTAAATAACTAAAAAACACAAAAATTGAATAGCTATAATATCTAATATTTCCAAATAGCTGGCATTAAACTGAAATGTTATATCATTATAGTGACTTTCCAGCTAAATATTCCTCCTTTTATTTTAATTTATACATTGTTGTGTATTGGTTGAGAGCTTACATTCTCATAAATTCTTAATAAGCACACTGAAACTGGAATTGCTATGCAGTGGAACTTTATCCAGACATCTGCCTTAGGTATGACATGCAGTTGGTATGGATATTCATAGGTAAGTACTAGGCTAGCTGCCCTTGTGGACCATTTTAAGCCTAGTCAATTTCCCTTGGTGAGAATCAAACCCTGAAATTACAGTCTGTGAAGTAAACACCTTAACCACCATGCCAGCTCCCAACCACCACTTCTAAACACTTAGATGCATACAGATGGCACACCTCCCTTTTACATTTTCTAAGGTAAAAACTACAACAAAGATATTATCCGAGATAGGTATTTAATAATATCTGTCACAGGTTTCTTTTTCAATGCACACTCATGTAAATGGAATTGGCATTAAATTCTTTGAACCAATATTTTCTGAACCTTAACTAGTTATCATCAATAATGCCTTGTCAAACTTTTGGAATTCCAACCCTCACCCCCCCCCCCACCCCCACCTAAAAGTTACCTCTCAACTGTCCCTGATTTTGACTGAAATTTTACCTCTGTCCCTCTTAGTCCCTCTTAAAATGTGTGACTTTTGGAGGAAAAATGGAGAGCTGCACATAATAAATAATGATAATAATTAAGAGGTGTAGACTTCTTTTACTTCAGAAAATCTATATTAATTAACATTCTCTTATTCTGTCAATGTCTTAATTTAACAGGACTAATATTTTAAAAGTGCCCCTGATTGTCCCTGATTTTTTCTTGATTTGTCCCTGATTCTGTTGAAATTTCTCCCTGACTGGTTGAGAGCTAGTGCTGGTTGTGTGCCTTTTGCAGTGAAGTGCTAGTGCTTTGGAACATGTCATTGATCAACACAGTAAATGATGTGTCCATTAATTTGGTTTATAAGGGGGGGGGCTGGTATCCCCAACCTTCCTCTGCCATTAAATTTCGCTGGAAGAGGGTTAGGAGCAATAACCTCCCTTAAAAAAATGGAATTAACAGAAAATACAATTTCCCAATATTGACTGTTGCTATAACACGTAAATACAAAGTTAAAGTAAATTGTGTGTTTGAAGGGTAAATGTTATGAAATAACATACTTCACTTATTTCTATGGTAATAAAAATTTGGAAACTAATGACTAAAATGTGAAATAGCACACTTCACATAATGTTACAATAATACTATTTGAAAAATGATGACTAAATACTATATATTTAAAATTCTGCCACAGTTGGTGAGGCAACTTCAGTGTAATTGATAATGAGTTCCATGAAATTAAGTTACATGAACTGTGCAAGGGGGTTAGCTACAACGAAACATCTCAGCATCTCATTCATATTAATAAATGAGTTAGTTTATTGGTTAATTTAATCTGAGTAGAATAAGTCTACAAGACCTCTTTTCAAGTTGTTACAAGTAATATGATAAAGTACAAGAAATACAAAACAAGTGGGTTATTTAAAAAGGGTGCAAATAGAAAATAAAAGTTAAAATTGTCTTCCTTAGAAACAGAATGCTAAAACTGTGGGCCAGATTCCTAAAGAGTTGCTCTCGGTGTAATTCTGCCCTGATTCTGAAAGACTTACTCTCATAAATGACCTACTTCCCTACTTCTGTCTAAGGCCTATCTATAAACTGATTTATACCAGGAAGCAAATTCTAAAATAGTTGCTCTCAGCCTCCTCTAAGTAGTCACTTACACTGAGAGCAAGTCTTTTGGAATCGGGCCCTGCATGTTCTTTTTGAAAATGTTCAATCTGAAATATCAGTTTTAGATTTTACTTTCTATTTACAGTGTGGGATCATGACCTATTTCAGTTCTTTTTTCAAGATACACACTGAAGAACACTGGTCTTCTGTTGTTACCTAATTATAAGTACAGTAGTGAGTTATCTGCCCTCTGTATTTGTCATGATGCCAACTACAGTTTTGGGTGACTTTAATGATTGCAATATAAACTGGGCAAATTCTCTATGTCACACCTTTCCAGAGATGGAATTCTTTTTATTTTTTTTCACAACTTTATTCCAACAATAAACATGCATTATATACACTCCTCATACAGAGTACCATTTTTTCCCCTTTCCAGTGGTAACAAGCTGCTTAACCTAACAGGCCCATTACCAGTGGATACTATTTTCTTATATTAAATTCTCACCTCTACACATTTACAAATCTTGAGGTTTTAGAAATGTTCATAAAAAATCAGTTCAGTTATTGTTTTTCCTATGTTAGTTCACTTGACAGCCTCATTGATGGCAAAGCAAAAGAAATATAAATAAATGTATAATATCATAAAAGTAGCAGAAACCTAGTCTACCTAATTCCTATTGCATCTTTTACTTGCTAAAATTTACAGGCCTTACCCATGGTGACCATCTTTTTATTAATGAACTTTTCTGTCCCTCCTTCCTGAACCTTGATTTCATCTGCTATACTAACTTCTCTTATTGATGGAAGTTCACTTGGTTTCTATCATATTATGATTTTTTTTGTTTGTTTTTTGGCACCAACATTATTAGCAGAAACAGCTCCTCATTTGGCCTTCTTGTTCTCCTCCCCTTTAAATAAGCTCAAAAAAATTAGCTATTTTTGTTTGGACTCTGCCTTCCCTGTCAACTTACCTATTAGCTCTCATTGGTTATTTCTTAATTCATTTCCCACAGCTCTAGGAAATCTGCATCCAGCCTCGCCTCCCCTTCTGCTGATTCACACCTCCCACATCTGCCCATAGTATCAGGAGGCATCTTTTGTATGTCCTTTGGAGTATACAAATACGTATGTGAACATTGCCAGGCAAATATGCAACATTTCTTAGAGTGTAAGGCTTTTCCTGACAATAACCAAACTGATTCCCATCTGCAGGATTCTAGTTCTATTCTAGTTCTACTTTTACCTCTGATTCTTAATTTTTCTTGAGCTCTTCACATCTTGCCATCACAATCATTCTGGAGAATTTTATACAGCCAAGCTATCTGTCTAGTGGTCAGTGATGACCCTCCCTCATCTCTCTGCTACAGATTCATACTCAAAGTCACATTTCTGCTAGAGAGTCAGATTAGAAGCCAAGTTTATTATGACTTTGATGGTGTATTCTCATCATTTTTACTTCTTCGGTATCATTTTATTTTCCCTGCTACAGCCTGAAATAACCTGAAATGTATTATTATATATTTATTATCTACAATTATGATTTAATAATAATGTATTTTATTAAACTAACTATATTTTGGAAAATGTGGTTGATTATTGTTATGTTTTTTATGATGCAATATTAACATATTTGTTAAACTAACTGTTTTCTTGGTCCTATGGTTTACTTTGTATTGGCATGCCGTTTCCATACTGACGGTTATGTTACTTAATGTTGTGTTGTACATAATATACATTAATATGTATTTGGATGAATAAATATGATGTCCCATTCTGTTAATACTAGCATTGGTTTGGTTATTACTAACCGTAACTTATTGCTGTACCTCCTTTACCACAGCACGCCAAGGTAGTCTGGTTCTGACTGATCCCGCTACCTTGCCTCAACCGGTCGTGGCACTGGGTCCCAGCATGTCTGGAACCCAGACCAGTGGTGCCCCCTCTACAGCCCCTCCACAACCTGCAGCATGAGGGTACTACCACACCAGGGGACAGGGCCCAGCCTCCCTCTGGGAACAGTGGTGGAGGGGGTGTTGTCACCCATGCGGAGCTGCCAGTCTTGGTGCATAGGATAGTCCACCATGGCTATGACCACTGCCTATGCTGGACTGAGGGCATGCTAGCCACCCTGGTGGAGCAGCCTCGCCCTTGTGCCCAGTCTCCAGCACAGCTACTCTCAGGGTTGTGATGGCACAGTGTTGACAGTCCCATAGGTGGGGACATGAGTCACACTGCTGCTGTCTGCAGGCACATGGAACTCAGATTTCACAACACCCTCCCTAGCCAAGGTGTTCACCCCCCTCATGTGTCACACACCATCCCTATCTGCTGTCTTGTCTGTTTCCAAATGCATCCTCACCTAAACAACTTACTTCCCTCACGCATACCTATGTCTGTTCCCCAACATTCCACTGTCATCTTAAAAAAAATGGGCACCTGTCCCAAAAACAAAAATCATTTGATATATAGCTCTCCATTTCGCACACGTCCACTGGACACACATAATTTGGTCCAACTGGCTTAACAACACAGTTATGTTGTCCTCACCCCTCTCTCTGGGGTTGAGTGTTCAGAGTCATCTATATATTCTGTCAAAGTGCATAGTTGTTGCTGTACAAAAAATGGATAGCTATGGTTCTTCCCTATACCCTTCCTACACATCTCTCCCTGCCTTTCACTATGTTTTCCCCGTGCTTGCCCCCATTTCACCACTTTCCTATCTCCCCTTTTTTCTTCTCTTTATATTTTTTAGTACAGCTTTGCTAAGCTCATCTAACTAGAGCTATAATGACTATATGTGTTTCTAACATTATAAGACACGTACAAAATAAACATCTCTGCCCTGTTTCAAACCAGAGCCCATCACAACTGCAGCACATTACATTAACCCACCATGCCATGCAACTCTTAATTAAAACATGGTTTGAACAAAACATAGTAATTGCCAATTACAGTCATTAGGCATGTTTCAGTGGAGCTGCATGCTGCGCTGCACCATGTAAACTAGACTAAAACATAATGGAATAAATGGGAGTATACCTTGGACTCTGGTGCAACAGTACACCACTAGATAGCCAAAGACATGATAATGGATGTAACTGAGGCCTGTGATAGCAGTTAAATGTGCCCTTTTATCAGCAACATGTAGAAAGTCACCTGCTAAGGCATTCGTTGCAAAATACATGTTCAGCTGGGACTCTGGTGCAAAAATTCATCCATATACAGTAAAGGCATGCACATACTGATGGATGTAGAAAATATATGTCACAGCCTGTATGCGTGCACATATATCTTGCAAATATACCTACTGTAACAATGACTCAGTAGTTCAGTCTGTTAAATGCCTTGCATACAGTACATTTTGCCACACACAGTCCTGGGTTCAAATCCAGTGTTGTGTTGCATTTCAATTACATTATTGTGAAGACAGCAATTAATGAATGACTCATGCACTCATTATCCACACTTCTTCTTCTTCTTCTTTCAGTTTTTCCCGGTTAGGGGGCACCACAGTGGATCACCTGTCCATTCATGATTGGCAGTGGAGTTTTACAGTGTTGAGTTGCCAGCCCGGCGCCCAACCTTCCACAGAAGGCACACACACGCACACACTCACACCTAGGACCAATTTAGAGTGTCCAATCCACCTACAGCATGTCTTTGGAATGTGGGAGAAAACTGGAGCACCCGGTGGAAACCCACACAACCACAGGGAGGACATGCAGACTCCACACAGAAGGCACCCCAGCCGAGGATCGAACCAGAGAACCTCTTGCTGTGAGGCGGCAACGCTAACTGCTGCACCATCGTGGCTGCCCCACACTCATTATCCACACTAAGCATTGCAAATTAAATAACTGCTTTTCACTGCTGGAAGTCACAGGCCTGCAGGTAAGGACAAACATCACATATCCATATAGCATTACTATATGTTGCCTAGTACTCTGTTACTGACACAGTTGCCTAACATACGTACCTTAAACACATGCTGTAATTGGAGTATAAAGGGTACTCTCATGCTTGCTCTGCCTGTCCAACAAGGCTGACACAGCTGATACAGATACACCTACAGTTTGTTGTACTCCAAAGTGTTCACATTCTCCTTCTATGTCTGTTACCTGCAGCAGCAGCAACTGCAGCCTGTGGTACACACAGCTGGATGTAAAGGTTTCTGATACAGACCTACCCTCTGTGGCAATGTAGTCTCCTCACCCCAGTAATGTCCATCTCAACAGCTAAGAAAGGGGCCCTGTTCTACATGAAGGCCATATATATCACACAGTGGTTGCATGTCAGTGACTAATGATAGTGCAACTCAGCTGTTTTGGTTGCAATTAGCATATCAGAGTCATAGATTGGTTTAGAGGCAATTACCTGCTAATGTGAAGCATGATAAAATACAAGCAGCTAGCTATTGGCAGGCATTCTGTATGATAATTTCCTCACACAGAGCACACGTTACGAAACAGTACTAGTAGGGTGGAGACATTGAGCAGGACAGTGTGGCAACTATGGCTTCAATGAGTGTAGACACTGGCCATAGCCAGAGATCTGGTGAGGTCCCACACAGGCGGATTGACAGGGGTGCTCATAGGAGGACTGCTGTCTGTCCACCACCAGTTGCAGGCATCACATCATAGGTCATTCAGCACATCTTTTGGGCCATCATGGAGGCACAGGCATGTTCTGAATGGAACACCAGATGTATGTTTAGGGTTATGGATGCAGCACAGTCTGACATCTGTGACTGCCTACACCACATTGGAGACACCCTGGATTGGTTCACTGATGCAGTGGACAGACGGTGGGCTGAGAAAGTGTCTGTCTTGGACCGCACATTGTGCTGGAACATGTGGTTGGAGTTGGGAAGCGGGCCTGTGGATGTAGGTCAGCAACACCATCTGCTAATAGTCCATGAGGCCATATGCAGTTATGCTGCCATAGTGGCAGTACATGCAGCCCTACAGAGGGGAGTGTGCTGTCCCCACCACAACATGCAGGCCATGGGCATGTGGTCCTGGGTGGTCCCATGTAGGACACAGTCCCAGCAGACAGCAGCCACCATCAGGTACTAGCACCACATCTGACCTTGGGCATGGTGGTGCCAGTGCAACTCCTAGCAGCACTAGTTCCCGTGTTCAGGGTTGGAGACGGTGAACTGTCAACTCTACCATGTATGGTCCACAGCTGTCCAACATACACAAGTGTAGGGCTAGCACTGAGCTTGACTGTGTACATGCACACACCCACACACCACTGTCACATGCAGGTCACCTACAGACACACATGGCACCTCTCCATGCTCCATCTAACTTGCTCCCCTTCCTGACTCACACACATGCTGTCAACTGTTTCGGCCAGCCTAGGCCTCCAGTACCCCCACACATCACCCTGTGCAAGTGATTATACCTGTGCCACATCCCTGTCATCCTTCCTGTTGATGCAGGGGAATGAAGCTATGTGTCTGATGCACAGGGTGACTCTATTAATTGACATGTACTTATATAATGCAGCATTGTTTTGCCATGCCACTTGTAGTGGTCACCAACATACTCTGTATGCTGGCATACGTCATGAGTATGCAACATACTTTTGTGGACTTTATGTTGTATGTATTGTGCAATATGTACTGGTCCTGTACAATGGGGTATACAGATGTCTCTGATTGTGAGGGCTGTATGGCCATTGTGCTAGTTAAGTTCATATGTCCTATGGCTCCATAATATGATGTATACTATTGTAACAGCCTCACACTCAAACATGGCCACATTCAGGCTAGCAACACGTCCACTCCCTGCATACAGGACACGCCAAAGCACACACATACTGCAAGTTGGCTGTATGTAGATTAGAACACTTACCTATGTACTGGTATACACTACAGATCACAGTACTCACACGCAACATAACTCATGTCTGCTAGTACTATCAGTTTAAAACATATTATGCTTGTTGATATCAACAAGCCTTGTTGTGGTCAGTTATTTGGGGGGGGGGTACATCACCCGCTACAAATAAAATGATGCAAAACCCTAACTACATCTGCTTTACAAAGGTTATCATACATATGCCATAGGGATATACACATACAACATATTGGTCAGACTGAGATTAGAATCTCTACCTATCTGGTATTACACACTATAGATCACAGTATTTATTGCACATGCCACGGATTAAGTTTTGTTACTACACTGTCAGCTGGTAGTGTTAAGGTGGCTGACATCATCAGGCCTTGTAGAATAAGGCAGTGTAGAAGCCAGTAGCAAGTTACGGGCCAAAAAGTGCATAACCATTGCTGCTGGTATAGCCCATGAGGGCACATCCATTGTTTTACAGGGGTATATGTGTGTATATATATATATATATATATATATATATATATATATATATATATATATATATATATATATATATATATATATATATATATATATATATATATATATATATATATATATATATATATATATATATATATATATATATATATATATATAAAATATATATATATATATATATATATATATATATATATATATATATATATATATATATATATATATACACACACACACACATATATACATACACACACACACACACACACACACACACCAAGTGGGCAGCAGTGAGATTAGAATCCCTACCTATGTAGGCTTATACACTATAGATCACAGTACTTATTGCATGCGGCACAGGTTACATTTGTTGTGTAGGTGATTGTAGGCACAGTACTTGTGCACTACACAAACTAGGCTTGTGTTGAACAGCATCTGTGGCCTGCAGAGTGATATTGGTCTGTACTGTCATTTGCATCTAGTATCCTAGCAGTGAGGTAACTGATGTTTTCCTAGCTATGTTTGTACAGTTACCAGTATGACCATTTGTGGCTGCTTGCAGTTAGATAGGCAACACTGTGGGCATGGACAATGTGCCCTGTCCATACATGCATTGACACCATTATACATTACACCACCTGCTCACCTGTGTCTGTCTACGTGGTGACATCCAGCGGCATAGGGGTTTGTAGGTAAGTGGATTATGTACTGCTGTACCCTTAGTTTGGATCCTTTGAGCAACATTATGGCTGTGTGATAGTGCAGTTTACTCACCATTGTTAGGGTATGTCAGATAATGTAGACATCCACACACATATTTCAGTATATAACAGGGATGTATATATAAATGTAACTGTGTGCCTGGGTATGATATGTACATGTGTTCTATAGATATATGGGGGAGTCTATGTATCATTTTTAATATCTATAGCTATATATATCTGACACTACATAGCGATAGATATACTATGCATGTGAGAGGGAGTTACTGACAGATGGATATGTGTACATATAAGTCTGTATGTATAGACATTTATACATAACAGGCCATTTCAATGAAGGGCCAACAGAACTGAGCTCATTTTTACTAAGTGAACGGGCATGCCCAGTGGGACTGTCAGTACTTATAATGTGACTCCAGACCACACCTACCTGTATTTCAGTCCAGGATTTTGTATGTTGCAGACATTAACATCCACCCGTGTTTCTGCACTTCACTCAAAATGTCCACCACATTCCCCAGCTGTCTGCTGTACAAAATAAGTGACTGAGGTTGGTAATGTACACCACCAATAGACTAACAATCTGCATACCTCTCAAATGATTTTCACAGAATGTCCAGAGTTTTCCCTCATATGTTTGGTCTGTTCCTCACACATTTGTGGTTTTCTGGTGCTTTATTGAATGTTGACATCAATACATTCTACTAACTACAGACAAACAATTGTTTATCAGAATTTATATCCATCAGAAAATCTGTACTACTGCAACACCTTTACTTCCAGCAACTGTCTAGGTTTATGTGACCAATATTTAAACTCTGTCCCTAAGTTTGGGCCTTTGTCCCCCCAGTCTTTCTGCTTTGTCCAGCCTTCTTGCACTAAGAGGTTAGGAGGTATGACATTCTGTGAAAACATCAACATACTACTACCTCACATGCAAAAGTGAGTAATTCCAGATGAGAACCATCAATACCATCACCCATGCTAGCTTCCCTAGTCCACTGAGCCACACAGGTCGCTAGACAGAGAGGGGCATCCATCACACAATCAACAGCTTACATATGTACATTGTTATCCTGCGTGAGGAGAGACATACAATGTGTGAGCACTATCTACGTTACAGCCCTAAGATTGCCTGGTCCACTATTGTACCATATCTGATTTTCTGTTAAAGTGGTTATATGGGTACACCGCTGTGTTGGAGGTGGGGAAACAACAGCACATGATCAGCTTGGGTAGACAGTAGTCCAAACATCATGTGTGCCCACTGTTTAACATCTCCCTTGCCTGATGTCATGAATATTCCAACCACGAGGCCTAATGAAAATTAAGGAACACATACTATTGGACTGGGTATCGGTTGTTCCATGTGGATGTTAACTATGACATATCCCACTATATTTCCTTGCATAACAGCGGCAGATCCATACATATGATACATTATTATAGTAATCCTTACCATTAGTGTGTAGGTTAAAGACTTACCTTGAGAATGTAGCAGTCAACAGAACTACAGTTCAGGGCTAATTCTGTGAGATGCAAGTGGTACACACCCAATACATGGATAGCTACAGGTTGTATGGGTTGTCTGACATCAGCTATTTTAATATATGTATGTGAGTAGGAGTAAGGTGTCCATCCATGGAGCACTAGGTTGTCAGTGAATATGCTATGTGTTGTCTCTTAGCCAATGCCAAGATGTACTGGGCACACCTACATCTTCCTACAGGGACATCATCAGGGGGACTCCGAGTCCTCCTGTGAGTGTGGCTGTCGTGACCTAGGCACTGGTGGGGTGCTGCATATCCCATCCATGTGCTGATCCTGCTGAAGCTGCTTCCCCAGGATCACATTGTGTAGCATGCTACATACTATAAACATATGTGCACATGTGGCTGGAGAGTACTGCAGGGCATCACCTGATATATCGATGCACTGGAACAGTGACTTCAGCAACCCAAGCACATGCTCTATGATGTTCCTAGTTTGCACGTGTGCCTCATTATGGCATTCTTCCATGAGTGTGTGTGCATTTCTGATGGGTGTCATCATCTACTGTTCCAGTGTGTAACCAGAATCCCCCACTAAATGGCTGTGTGGGATGTTCCCCTAGCAAACATCTGGTGCAGTTGTGATGCATGCCAGATATGGGAGTCGTGATAGCTGCCAGGGCTGCCAGCACACACATTCATGATAATGCCCCGGGCATTGCACACAACCTGGTAGTTGGAGTGGTACCCCTTGCGGTTGACATAGATCCTACCCTCTTCACTAGGTGGTACCTTGATGTGTACATGACTGCAATCTATGGTACCCAATACCTCAGGGTAGTGTGCTACACAGTAGAAATGTTGCATATTGCTGGCCCTTACTTCAGGGGTGAGGGGAAAATATACATGCTCACTGGCATGTGGTAGCATGGCATCAATGAACTGGTGGAGTACCCTGGATGCTGATGCCTGTGAAGCCCCCATCATGTTCCCACTTGGTCTTTGGAAGGTACCTGTGGCTTTTATCCTAAGAGCTACACATACCTTTGTTTCCACTGGGATGGGTTCCCCTCTGTTGGCTCTGGGCCTGAGTTGACGGCAGCAGAGCTTAGTGAGTTCATGTAGTATGTCCCTGTCCACCCTGTAGGGCTCTACAATCTCCATCTAATGTAGCCCCTGGAAGGTTACCCTGGGCCCAGACACTCTTCTCCTTCTCTGCCTAAGCCTATTGTCAGCAGCAGCACTGACCTCAGCATCTAGCACATACAGGTGTAGCAGACCTGCAGCAGCCCCTAGCATTCTATCAGTTAAAATTCCCAAGTCTGTACTCCAATGGTGCAGAGTATGGGGGGAAAATCAGATTATAGGGTGTCTGCATACTTTATAGTGCTTTACTGTAGGTGTTGCCTGCGTGATTGGCTACCTATGATGCATTACACCTGCCTTATATATCACTGACATCATTTAATGGCCCTAGTTTAAGTTATGCAAGGATCAACAATAATTAATACATCATGGGCTTTTCAGATACTCTGAGCACTGCAGCACACTGTGCAAACTCATATCCTGTAGGTAAACACTGCTTAGCAGTCAGTGCACACACTCCCAAACTTCTATGCTCAGAACAGTGGTGCGCCATACAAACTTGTGGAAACACATGTCCCATAGGTAAACAAAGCTTAGACGTCCATGTGCACACACACCCAGGCTTCCATGCTCAGCATGGTGGTGCGCTGCGCAAACAGGCACTGCTAAGCCCCAATCAGCTTAGAAGTTATTGGACACACCCTGTCCTGATGTCAGCTACCTCATATGTGGACACCAACATGGTTCTCTGCCTGCACAGAGGGGATATGCGGACATGGTTACCCCATTATGCTATTCAGTAACTCCACCTCATTTGCATAGGGATCCATGCTGACTACCTGTATACTACACACTTCCAAGCCCTTCCACATTAGCAACAGCACCAATGCACCATAGTAGATACTGCATGCAGGGTCCTGTAGTACATTTCTGTCTCATGATGTTAATATTTGATTTTTCCACTTTTTTTGTTTTTTTTAATAAGGCATGTTTGCACAGTGTGTGCAAACATGCCAAGATTATTAAAAAAATTATTTTAACGTATTTACTGTAACTATTGGAACACACAGAGGATACTTTTGCTCATATCTGTGTGTGCTATGCCATTTCTGTCTATCTACCTAAATTTTTACGGCTTCTATTGTCTGTCTACAGTACACAGAATTTTTCTGTGTACACTGCGGACACTGAAACTGGGTCTGCAAGGCTGCCTATCTGTTTGCTGGATCGCTCTACCTGCCTCATTTGCATGAGATTCACATTCTCATGAGGTGATTTGCATGCCATGGAAGTTTCCGTGTTGTCATGCTCGTGCATGCCACTCAACAGCGCATACTGAATCTAAAACTGTTCGCACCTATGTTGGCAGTGTGGCACGATGCTTACACAGAAAAAAAATGTGTAGGCTTTATTAAATTGCCCCCTATTTCTTTCTTTGTTTAACATTTGTTTACTGGGAATGTCAACTTGGAACGAGCCAATTTTCAGCGGAGGTCCGGGGAGAAACACTCCAGACACGTCTTTGTAACATCCTAGCTATCCTTATCCTAGCTAATTTGGGAGGTAGAAGGAGAAGAGTCCAGGATCCCCTGGAGAATGGTCCCTGCAAAGTCTGATCTGAACCTAGTGAATGAATCAAACTTACAGTGCTTTGTAAAAGTATGTACAGAGAACCAAGTAGCAGCTTCTAGAATAGTTCTAGAATCCAACTCTTTCCAAAAAGTCTAAGGCACTGCTTGAGTGGGCCTTGACTCTGCCTGGAATAATTTTGTTCTGGTGGGAATAACAAAAAGTAATAGCTTAAAATAATTATTTAAAATAGTCTGTTTTGACACAGGTTGCCCCTTCTTCTTACCTTCACAAGAAATGCACAACTGATGGAAAGATATGAAAGCTTTAATTCTGTGTCAAGATAGTACCTGAGCTGTCTGTGGATATCCAAGGAGTGGAGTATCCTTTCCCCCTCATTTCTGGATTCAGGAAAGAAAAAAGGGATATGGACAGTTTGGCTTAAAGTAAACTCAATTACCACTTTAGGCATAAAAATAAAGATTACTTCTCAAAGAAGCCCTGTCCCTGTGGAAATTGAGATAGGGTTGACTCACCATTAGCGCTTGAAACTCACAGGGTTCCTATTACATAATCAAACTTTTACAACTTTGAATGCCATATGGTCAACCCATATGTTCGAATTTGTAAAAGTTTGAAAAAGTTAAAAAAAAAAAACTTACCTGCATGGGAGCTGTGCCCCCCCACATCCCCCGCTCATTAAGTATACCAACTCCGAGACCGCACTACAATGCAGTACAGTGCAGAAAGGGAATATTTACCCTTACTACACTGTAGTGCGATCTTGGAGTTGGTATATTTAAAGAACGGAGGGTGGGGGGTGCAGGGGGGGCTTGCCCCCCCCTGCTTACAACCATCAGGTAAGTTTTTTTCTTTTTTTTTTTTTATGTATTCGAAATTTTACAAGTTCAAACATATGGGTTTGACCATATGGCATTCAAACTTGTGAAACTTCGATAACGTAATAGGAACCCAAACTCACATACCCTAAATACAAAGGTCAGAGCAATTACTAAAACTGTTTTCCATTTCACAAACCTCAAGTCAGCTGGGTTAGCTGTTTGAAATGGAGCAAGCGTTAGCTTCTCTAATACAAAATTAAGATCCCAAGGAAGAGTCAACATTTTTTTCTTGGGGGCCTGTTATGCAAAACCTCTTTCAAAATATTTTGACATGAGAATGTATTGAAAAAGGAGGATGCATAGACAGACATGCCGAACTGGTAGATAAATGAACCTTTTTTAAATAAGAAATATCTTTATTAAATTATCATGTATGACATAGGCAATCTTATATGAATGTAAATAAACCTAAATGCTACATTCCTTGTAAATAACTTAATGCTAACCAAATTTCTCAAACATATTGTTACTGCATTCTCAAAATACTGTACTTTTGCTTTGTCTATATTCATATTGTATATTTTTTCTGTTTTTGTACTGTTATATATCTTATAACTTGAACTGTTAGTTTTTTTATTTTTTAATTACTTTCCTGGAGCTTTTCTCCTTGGTTCTTCACTGAAAAAGGGTTCTCTGGGCCATTCGGACTAACCGTTAACAAATGTAAAAATAAAAATAAGTAAATAAACCATACAGACATAATCTTAATTGCAAACATACATTACAAACCATGTCGACACAACTGTAGTTGCAAACATTATACATCACTTATAATATATCCAGTCATTGTCAGTCACCCATTATACAGCTGATTCAGTTCCTGCCTTCTTTTAAACCTTGTTCCTCCTCTGCATGTATTGTTCTCACAGTTCCCTTTTTTCCTATGTAATTTGCTCCTACCCTATTCTAAACATCCCCGTTGCATCTGTTTTATCTCTGTTACTATCTTTGCTACTTCTAGTAAGATTGGTTTAGACTTTGATTTACATTTTCTAGTAATTGCTTTTTTGACAGCTATCATATAATTAGACTCAGCAAGGCCTTACTTATGTTTAGGCAATTCTGATTCTGTATCATAGCTCAAAAAAATAATTTCCTTAGTTACACCAATTTGGTCACTCAGCATATCTGACAGAGCAGTCTGCAAGAAATCTTTAACATCTGCCAGCTCATTACTCTCACAAAAAATATGTTCCCACTTACCTCCTTCTTCCCCATCACACCTCCAACATTTGCTGTTTACCTGAGGAAAATTTCTTTGGAGTCTACTTGGGGTATAAAAATACCTTTGTAAATGCTTCCAAAGTAAGGTGCTAAATCTTCTAGACTTTGTTGCATATTTGGGAGATGTACATATATCCTCCCATTGTTTCTTTGTGAATTGCTTATCTAATCTGTCTTCCCAATCCTTTATAACCTCCTCTAATTGATTCTTACAGTAATCATGCAATATTTCATATGCTCTACTAATTATTCCTTTCTTAATGACAACTTATGTTCTAGATTCTACTAAAAACTCTGCCAGTGCTGGTGTTTCATTTAGGTCCCTCCTATTTCTTTCTCTTTGCCTATACACTGATATCAATCCTCGATAGGGAAGGCAATCTTTAACTTCCAGTCCAAATAAGTTCACGACATCATCCCATTCTATTACGTTTCCCTCTCTAGTTATTTGCTCCCAGTACCTGGGTTCATTTGCCAGTTTTCTCAAATAAATTCCAGTCCCCTCTCGCCTATTGTCTGTATCCCTAATTGCAGTGGTCCCTATTGGCAGAATCTCCTTTCTCCATTCCTGTGTTGGCTTAGTTCTTAGTATACTTTCCGCTACTTTAGAAATATAATATTATGTAGGATTATTGTTATTCTCCTTAAAGGTCTGCATTCATAATCCCAAAATCCCAGTCTCTCCTTGTTTCTTGAGCTTACCCCCATTTCATCATCTCTTTCCACTTTTAATTACCATTTTCTGCTTGTGTTATGTATAAGAGCCTTAGTTGCTCTAAAATGCCCCTTCAAATCAGGTAATCCCAATCTGCCCTATTTTATTGGAAGGATAATCTTATCCCACTTGACTTTTACCATCTCCCCTCCCAGATAAAATCCTTCAGCTCTTTATTAATTGCAATCCACAACTTCCCCTCTGGTTAATCAAAATATGCCTGAATTGCGGATAAGATTAAAGTGACTAAAAACATTTTAACTGCTTGTATCTTACTATCGACATCAATGTAACAGAGATTCCATTTTCTCAGTTTTTGTATTATCTTTTGTTTAGTCTCTTCCCACATATCCTTAGCTGCCACACTGAATCACTTTTAATCCATACACCTAAATGCTTCATTTTATCATGTCCTCATAAGTATGGATATTGATGAATTATTTTGTATGTGGATACATAGTTTACTGCTATTGCCTTTGTTTTAGCTTCATTCATTTTGTACGCTGAAAAGATGTGAGATTGTCTCAATATGTTCCACAGCACTGTAATGCCCCTTTCTGGTTTTGTCAGGTATAAAATAATGTCTTCTGCAAATAGAAACAGCTTTTCTTGACTACTATACCAATTATATTCTTGAATTTCTGAGACTCTAATTTTCTTTGCCAGTGGTTCTAAATATCATGTGAATAACAAAGTGGAAAGAGGACAGCCCTGCTTGGCTCCTCTACTCAAACAGAAATTATCAGAAAGGAACCCACTCACTTTAATTTTCACCTCCGCTCCCTCATATATCCTCCTAAACATCCTTATAATTTTATCAGGAAATGCAAATGCTTGCATTGCTCTGCTCATAAACTCCCAGTTTACTCTGTCAAATGTGTTCTCTGCATCAAGACCCACCAACAACTGTGGTATTTTCTTACTTTCTGCTAACCTCTGGATCATCAATGTTCTGTTAATATTGTCAAGTGTTTGTTTTCCCCTCCACAAACCACATTGATCCAGTCTATCAATTTTGGCATCACTTTTGCTATTCTTTTAGCCATTATACACATAAATACTTTAGAATCATACATAACTACAAAAAAAATAACTAAAGTGCACAAACCGAAACATGGCCAGTTTAAGAGAGTTTATTCACAGTAGGTAAACGCTTTCACAGGTCACTTCCTGCTTCTTTAGACCGTTTAATAGTAAAAACACAAAAACAGTTCTTTTAAATCAGTTTAAAACTAAAACACCAAAGAAAACAAGATAACAATTATGTAAATCACTAACGTCATCAATTATGTTATCTATGATGCCATTCTTACTCCCTTTCTTAAAGTAACCTGCTTAAAAAATATATAATACATTACTGATGGACTATCATCTTCAGTTACTTTGTATACAGCTGCATTCCTTTCCACTTCTCATGGAGTTATCTACTTAAAAATCTCCCTAATTAAACAATTGATGGATAGAATAACTACAAAATTAATAAGTGTTACGAACTATTATATGCTGTAATGAAACATCGTAATAAAGCTTAAAATCTGATATGAACGTGCATAGGTTAATGCTTGATTACTAAATAGTTTAGTTATTATACAACACCAAGATGAACCTAAAACATAATCTATTCATAATATTCATTCTTACTATGGTAATGAAATATCTATGTACTATCGGCAACGCTTTCTGATTACATTGCGTTATCCAAGTTAAAGACTGTGCAATCTTAGTACCAAAAACCTTACTAGATTACACTCTACGAGCTAAAATAGAGAATTTAACATACTTATGCACTGGATAGTTATGTCGCACCTAAATAAAACTGAATATCCACTGTGTAAAGATAATTAGTGATATCCTTTCTATTTATAAAAAGAAGTATATATATATATATATATATATATATATATATGGTTTCCTATGAAACCATCGAATTTACACTACATCGAGAATGACTACATCGAGACTAGACCATCGAAAGTACATAACAGCGAAAACAGAAATCGTCGACATTGAAAACATCGACTACATGGAAAGTGCAGAACATACAGGAGAGAAGTTATAAATACAGTTATACTACACTACATACCATACACACTAGCCCTGACCCAAACCCTAACCCTAAGGTCCGACACTATCGCACACTTCACCTACCTGCACCCTAACCCTAACTCACTTACCCACCCCTAGCCCAAGCTCCAACACTAACGCACACTTCACCTACCTGCACCCTAACCCTAACTCACTTACCCACCCCTAGCCCAAGCTCCGACACTAACGCACACTTCACCTACCTGCACCCTAACCTTAACTCACTTACCCACCCCTAGCCCAAGCTCCGACACTAACGCACACTTCACCTACCTGCACCCTAACCCTAACTCACTTACCCACCCCTAGCCCAAGCTCCGACACTAACGCACACTTCACCTACCTGCACCCTAACCCTAACTCACTTACCCACCCCTAGCCCAAGCTCCGACACTAACGCACACTTCACCTACCTGCACCCTAACCCTAACTCACTTACCCACCCCTAGCCCAAGCTCCGACACTAACGCACACTTCACCTACCTGCACCCTAACCCGAACTCACTTACCTGACCACTCCTACCTCCGTCACTGTCGCACACTTAGGGAATCAATCGGCGGTTCGGTCTTTAGAAGGGGACCCGTTAAACATACACAAGTGCTGTGACATTTCATTTTCGACGCTTTGGAAGTCGACGATTTCCGTTTTCGATGGTTTGCAATTTCAATATAGAAGTCCCGATCTTCTCATTTTCGATGTAGTGTAAATTCGATGGTTTCATAGGAAACCATATATATATATATATATATATATATATATATATATATATATATATATATGGATCTAGGGCTTTTGCACGAAAGTGCAAAGGCCTGAATCCATTATCACCGAACACACTTTAATGAAAGCGCTTTCACCGAAAAGCGCTCTCATTAAAGTGCGTTAAAAAAAAAATCTAAGTTTATGCAGGGGGGGCCCCACTCCCCCCCTACTTAAATATTCTCACTCCAAGATCGCACTACAGTGGAGAAAAGAGAATTCTCCCTTACCTACACCATAGTACAATCTCCGGAACAGGCATATTTACACAAAAGTGCTTTTTTGGTGAAAAGCACTTTCTCGTAAATATGCCCCACCAATAATCATTCGGTGGAAAGTGCATTTGGGGATCTGTACAGATCCCATATATATATCTATATATATATATATATATATATATATATATATATATATATATATATATATACTACCAGCGGCAGGATCAAAGAATATCATGTTATCCAAGTTAAAAATTACACTCAATCTTAGTACATAAAGAACGCACTCAGTTTAGCTCTGTGAGCTAAAACAAAATATAACAAGATTAATGAGTAAATAAAAATATTGGATGCGTAATAATGAACATTTGTAAAACAATTTAACACAAAACAATGTGACCACAAAAAATTAAACACAAAAAATATCCATAATTTGGAAGCTACCACAAACTGACCTCATATGTTATAAAAAAAAGTGACCACAGAAATTATAAACCATGTGTGGGTGAACAAACGTCAAATATCTGAGTAGAATAACCTGAATATGTAGAAAAGCACTAAAATATATCTGAATTAGTAAATTCTACTAATATAATAGAAGCGGGATACTAATACAAAATATGTATAACAACAGATTTCTTACTTTAAAATATGTACCCTGAATGATATATAATGTGGATGATACAGAAACTACCCTCTTAAACAATTCTTTAAAACACTTATATAAATGTAAACAACTACCGTTAGCTGTGATTGTTATCTATCTTTCGACTCTTATTACTAACTATACCTGAATAAGATTGCAGAATGAGGACAGATAACGAAAACATGAAAAAGCGTAGTTATTTAATAAGATTTGAGAAATATTATAAGAGTTTTGTATAACCTATAGCCAAATACATGTGAATAATACTAAACCTACTTTATTTAAACAGAGGTCTAGCTTTTAAAAGGGTCTATACTGCAAGCTCGAAAGCCCTAATAAGCGAATACAAAAACACTGACATGTATTCCACGAACCGCGAATACACTGAATGCCCTAAACTGGAAAATTCAAAAGCTCAAACCGTCATACTTGTCCCACCCCACCACCCGTTACATACTACCTACCCAAACAAACTAAACAAACACATACATACACCAACCAAAACCCTACTTCTAACCCTAAACTAAACCCTACTTCTAACCCTACACTACATCGTGCATATACCACCATCTATGCACTTACCTTAACCCGCACCCTAACCCTAAGGTCCGTAACTATCGCACATTTACCTTAACAAGCTATACCCAAACAAAATAAATAATCCACACACATACACGTAACAAAATCCTACATCTAACCCTACACTAAATCTCGCATACATTACCATCTATGCACTTACCTTAACCCGCACCCTAACCCTAAGGTCCATAACTATCGCACACTTACCTTATGGAGCTATACCACGGAAGGGCCAACCATGACGATTCGATGTTTCAGATTTCGTGCTTCAGGACGATCGCTGTTTACGTGGTTCGATGGAGACATGTCAGCATTTATGTATTCGGGTAAGTGCGTCTTCGAGGATGTAATAGGGAACCCTTTTAAAATGCTTTTTAGAGGAACACTACTATTCAGCCCTTTATTACCATCTACATGTAGTCTAATAATTGATTTGGTCTCATGCAGTTCTGTGATGTTTCTAATATCACCTAACCATTTACTATGTGAAATGGCTTCAGTTGCCATAAATTTAAAGCTATGTTCTTCTGAAGTGTCCAAGCTATGTTGTGAAAGTGCATTAGTATTAGATCTTATCCTGATGTTGTATTGATGTTCCCTGATTCTGTCTCTAAAACATCTGTTAGTCTTTCCAACATAAAATGATTTACATAAAGAACATTAAGCTAAATAGATATGTAAACTCTTACAATTAGCCTCAACATGAAAAGTAAATATTCTACTTGTTATTGGATGTTGAAATTGTCCTGTAGTGTCCAAAAATATCACAGTAGTAGCATTCACCACATCATTGTATAATATTCATTCTCCCATCATAATTAGGTTGTTTATATGCTTTATGATTTCATAAAATTCTTTTTATGGTTTTTATATCTAAAAGAAGGTTTCTCACCTTCTACCTTTCTGACCTTTTCATCTGTAGTTAATATATTCCAATGTTTACTTAGGATATCCGCTACATCCCTAATAGTAGTGCTGTAGTACACGGAGACCTTAACTCTATCATTCGAATAGTTACACTTATTTTTAGTATGAGCTGAGTCTGCAGAAAAATATGGTCCTGCACTAGTAGGTCTTAGTGAAGATATTTCATTCATTGCATTTTTGACTTTGGCTCTATCGTAGCCCGTATCTACAAAATCGTCTGTGAAATTAAACATCTCTGTGTGAAAACTAGCATCATCTGCATTCAGTATGGATGCTGTAATATCTTGACTTTTCACTATGTTTGAAAAAATGTAGGTAGGGTGCATACTTTTTCCATGCAACAACTTATTCCGGTTGCAGGTTTTATGATATATTTAGATGCTGAAAATTCATTTGAAGATACATTCACATGAACATCAAGGAAATCTATATTCTCACTGGAGTTCTTAACATCAAATTTAAGTTAGGTAGTGGTATCATGTATGTATTTAATGAAATCAGAAAGCTTCTCTTCTGTACCTATCAACAGAAAAAAGATGTCGACAAAACAACAATAAAAAGGGATCAATGAATTGTATTCTATGTTGTTAAAGACATACTGCGACTCCCAGGTAGCCATTACCACACTGTTGTAGCTATTGACACAAGCTGTGCCCATAGCTATGCCATTCAGTTGTAAATAATAATTCAAAACAAATACATAATTAGAGAAAACTGTATTAATAAATTTTGTTAACACTTGAATGAATTTACCATCACAGTTGCTATGCTGAATCAAATAAGCTCTAATGGCATTAATGCTTTCATTGTTAGGCATTATAGTGAATAAAGATCTTACATCCATAGTGATGGATGTTTGATACAAAATTCTTACTTGACACAAATGAATATAAATCTTGCAAGAATTGCTGAGTATCCTTTAAATTATGTGGATTATTATCTAACACTGTTAACAATGTTTCTCTATAAAAATGGAGAATGGCTCTGTCAGCCATCCTGCTCCTGCTACAAATGGTCTAAGAGGAAGCTACAGTGGGTCTTCATGTATTTTTGGAATACCTTGAATTATAGGTACTGTAGGATGTTCTACCATAAGGTATTGTCATAATTCCATAGTAATTGCTCTAGAAGACACAAGCTTGTCTAACATTTCATTAATCATTGATTGTATTATATATATATATATATATATATATATATATATATATATATATATATATATATATATATATATATATATATATATATATATATATATATATAAAATTTAGCTATACATTGATAGGTATTACTATCTGAGAGTATTGTGGACATAGTATAATTTTAATAATCTGTGTCCAGAGTAACAGTTGGACCACCTTTCTATGCAGGTTTGATAGTAATGTTTGAATTGTTCTGTAATGTATATAAAGGTTGTCTTTCATCATAGGACAAATTATGAGTCCTTTTAGTGCACTTTTGATCAAACTTCTTATATATATATTATTTGGCAAATCAAATTAAATGCTTCTGTACCCCCTGGAATTAATGAATACTTGTCAATCAAACCTATTTTGGAAGCTTATAGATAAATGTAACAAAAAAGTTTTTTTAGTAAAAGTTTTTAATAATGTTTTTAATAATGTTTTTAAATCTATAAAATCTCTACAATTGTCATGTATTTTAGTATAATTATTTAGAATAGAATCGAATATACATTAAGTCATGTTGTTTAATTACTTTACAAAAGATGTATTAATGAATAGCACTAGCACTTTAAGACAGTAATGGAGACCATCATGTGATTTAGTAAGAAAGTATAAATGAACTGTTTTAATTTTAGTGTATTGTTCTGATGAAGTCTGAATCGATGAAAGCGCTTAACCGAATGGTTTTTAATTGTTTTCAATAAATGTTTCTTTAAAATAAAGTCAAAGAAGGGGTTCATAATTGATAAGTTATATTGTCGTAGTGCTGGTGTATTAATCTACGAGTTGGAACAGAGTTATTCTACTATTTTTTACTTGTTGGACTGTTCCTATATTTTGTGTTTCTTATATATATATATATATATATATATATATATATATATATATATATATATATCATTAATACAGATCTTACTATAAGCTTCCAATAAAGGGTGCAGGACTGGATTAATCAGACTAGGTTTCTTATATTTATTTACAGTACCTTGTTCATTATGTCTGTTAATCTTCAACATATCATTTTGAAGAAAAAGTTTCAGGTCTATTATGATATCTGTAAAGTCAGAAGTCTGTGTGGGAATAAATGAAACACCTTTCTCTAATAATTTATTTTCTGATGTCATTAAATGTAATATTGAAATATTCCATATTAATGATTGTTTACTGCCCTCCACATTCTCGTGGTAGTATGTTGTTGTTTGTTGTCAGCTGCATATTTCTTCTTGATTCAGCATCGACTGGTTGAATTACTTTTTTGTTGCTTTTGATCGAATGGGAATGGAAGTTTCATAAAAATCTGATCGGTAGATAAATGAACAGCCTGTGATGGAATTTTGTGTTCTTTATTAGTATCAGTTATAGTTTCTGGAATTGCATGTGAACTTGATATGCTTGCATTGTCTCTGTTTACTGAATGTTCTGTTTGTAGGGTTACTGAAGTTTCTTCCTGTGAATTTGTGACATGCCCCTCTATACGTACTTTACTATTCTGTTGCATATCTTTTGTAGATATTCTTCTTTGATTTTTGGGCCATGTAAAATCACTACCCTTACAAAAATCTTTGATGTTGCTCTCAATTTCCTTTTGTTTGCTAAGCAAAGGTTTCCTTTCATATATCATTACTGTGTCCATTAACTCAGTTTGTTTTTTGCCAATTAATTGTCCTGATAAATCACATATAACTTGTATTGTCGATTTTTAATGCTAACTAATGCTCATTTTGAAAAACTTCATAAGTAATTTGATATAGTTGAGACTGGTATCTAAATGTATTTGTTGTTGTTGATTTAATAGCTCAGGATAGTGCTCTACATATCTGGGCATATTTAAAACTCTCCAACCTCTAGGTATCTTTATATTTGATAACATTTAAATCTCAACACTTCATCTTCTAAATTATGCATATCCATTTTGAAGTGATCAACATTACAATCTTCCATACCTGCCCAAACGCTGAGTATTTTAGTAGAAGGTTTTCATTGTTTTCCAATAGCTCATCCAGATATATGATTGTTCTGCTAGACTCATAACTTGTTGAACCCAGCATCTCGATAGCTTCAGTTGGTACAGAAATATCCATATTTATAATCATGGTTTCGTATTGAAATGGACCTGTATGGAGCTGGAGCTGATGGATCTGTACCCTCTTTAGGTATTACAGCTACCACTGCTTTTTTTCAGGATGTAGGAACTTCTCCTCTTAAAATACTGTTAAAACCTTCCAGATATTGATCAGGTTTTTCCCTCCTAGCTTCCAAACTTCCACATGAGTACCATGTATTCTGGGGGCTTTCCTGCAGATTAGTTATACATCACTATTGTAATCTCATTTTCCCCTATTAGTAATTGAGCCTCCTCTACCTCTAACCTTGGCATATTTAATTCCTCCATAAACATTTCCATTTGTACCTTTTCTTGATTTCCACATGTCTCTGCTTTATACAGACTTTTATAGAATTTCTAAACTATTTCTAGTACTTCTACAAGACCCGTTGTTATCATCCTTGTTATATGCTCCCTAAGCTTGGTGACAGCCTTTTATACTTTCTGTTGCCTGAGTTGTCATGCTAAAATGTTTGTGGTCTAGAGCTATTATCAAAAAACAGTTGCTTAACAGCAATCTTTCTAAACTCATGCATATTATTGAGCTAATCCCTTATTTTCTGTTTAGCATTCTGCAGTTGCTCCTCTTCTTGTTCTGTGAGATTCCCCCTCTTTTATAATACTATTAACATTTGTCAGTCCCTCTAAATAATTCTTCTTACTTTTTAACCATATCACCTTTTCTTTTATTTCCACCCTATTTTTAAACTCCACTTTAATTTTATTTCAATTCCTAGCTATATTTTCAGAAGAAATTTCTATCTTCTCTAATAGCTCCTGAATAATTTCCACTACCCATTCCCTAAATTCCTCTTTTCAGTAGATAGGTGGAAAAGTGCCAGTGTCTCGTTTTTATTTCATTACCCTGTGTTTTTTTATTTTAGTTATTATTGATGCATGATCTGAAATAGTTATTGGGTACATATCAATAACTTCAGTTAAATGCACATGTTCTTGTTAAATGCATATTCTGTCTAGCCTAACTGAATTTTTGTAACTTGGGAATAATATGTAAATTCACTTTGAACTCCTAGTACTGAATTTGTATCTTCCATGCCAAATATTTTCATAAATTTCTTTAAAAGTCTACCCTTCTTTATTATATTTTCCCTTCTGGGCCCCCAGACACATCTTCACTATTGCAAATCAAATTCCATTCCATACCTATAAGTAATATTCTTTGCTGAAACCTGACTATTTCTCCCAGAATTTTCTTAAATTCCACCATAGCAGTTTTTGGTGGAATATAAATACATGACAGTGTAATCCTCGTCCCTTGCCAGTAGCCGGTTAGTACTACAAATTTACCATTATTGTCATTGTTATCCTGTTCTATTACTATTGGAGCTCATCTTGCAATTAGCATGAGTACTCCTCTTTTCCTTTGCCCCAGGTATTCTGCTGAATAATCATCCTAAAAAAAATTTATTTATTAAATTCACATGTTCAGTTCTTCCCAAGCATGTCTACTGTAGCATAGCTATTTGCACTCTGCATTTTTAATACAGTTGACTACTCTTTCTTTTTTGTATTTATCTGTGAGACCATTAAACATTTGAAGACATTATAAAACCATCATAATCTTGAGAGATTATTATTCCCATTGTGGATGTATAACAGCTTTTTTGTTGAATATCTAGTTTCAACTTTTGTGTTACATGCATGTACTGTTTGGCAGGTTAATCTTTTATACAGTTATTTCTTGTCATCTCCATTTCAGCCCATGTCACATCTTACAGAACTTTATGTTTTATTGAAAACCCACAAACAAAATTATACACACACACACACCCACCAATATCCCAAACCCTATTGAATTAATTATAATACACAAAACTATGTACATCTCCAAATATTGAAGTTTTTATCTCCTAATGGAACAAATGTTCCAAACTGGCATCCACACACACCGACTCAAGCTAACCTAAAAGAGAGGTTATCCTTGCTAAAATGCATGGTATAGCCTGTGGCAGCCTGTGGTTCTATTAAGTGCAGTCTGGTTTTGTCTTATCTTTATAGCTCTATCAGTGGGAAAACACTTGAATGTTTTCAGAAAACATTTTCTCCAAGCCATTTCTCATTATCAGATTGTCTGATACAGACATGTGAACCAGACACAAAACTGTTTACTAGAAAAAAAGCCTTATAATATTCAGTATTCTTTTCATTTATTTGCTTTCTCATAAAACTTGTTACTAGATTAAGATAATGACCTTAACTCAGTCATTCCCCTATGCAAGTATTAGAAAAGGCACACTAAGTTTCCTTTTGTCATGCTCTTTTCACCAGATCTTTTTTTACATTGCAGTGCCTGCATTTCTTAAAACTGAACAAGGAGAAAGAGAGAACAAGGGAGAAAGAAAAAAAAAACAGGATCACCTATTTACATTAGTATCCCCATTACACTTAAAATAACTGAAAAACTTTACTTTATAACATGCAAAGAAAATCATGCACCATTAAAATGGTGCTATTAAGAAAAATGTTGTTTTACTTACAATTAACTTTCTCCCTCTTCTCCCCCCTTTATTATTTTTCAAGCATTAATAATATAATGTAGGACATATGCTTTAGAGTCCCTTTCAAGTTTAACAAAGTCTAAAAAAGTTTGATATTTCCAGATGTTTTTGTTGTGTCATGTTTCACAAATATAATTATAGCTTGGTAATCCCACATTCCTCAATTTTCAAGTTACTGATTTTGTTCTCCAACTGTTAATGACATTAAGTAGAGCATATGGTTTAGTGTTTCCTACAGTCTGAGTCCAAGAAAGTCTAATAATTTCAGATTTTCTTCTCCTATTCCTGTTCATCTCCTTCTACCAAACCCTGTTGTCTCTGTTTCATTTCCAACATACTCTTGATTCTTCTAGTCAACTCTTGTGCTTTTTTCCCTTCTCTCAAGTATTTTCTGTTAAAACACTGGAAAAGGTTTCACTGGCACAATCTCTGTCTGTGGTCTTTATTACCAGAAGAACAGGAAGTAAAATCTCCTTCTGTTTCACAGCTCACCTTCTGTTGGACAAACTTTTGTATTTCTTCCTTAGTATGTACTTCATCAAAAAATGATTTTGTTCATCCAGGGAAAAATATTTTGAAAATATCTGGGTACAGCAGTTTGAATCTCATGCCTGCTTCCCAACATTCCCTGAATAATGGGATACCTTTACTCATCTTCTGCCTGGTGTACAGTGAGTAGTCATTCTCCACAAACACTCTGCTGTCTCCCACTTTTAGTATTTTGACCTTCTGCCACAGTTTTGTCAGAATCAGCTCATTTTGCTGGTAAGATTGCATCTTTACTATTAAAGGTCTAGGTTGTTTTATCATAGCCAGGTTTGGAGCATACACATGATGTGCACTTTCAATTAACAATTCCTGGTGTGTAATACCAATCTAGTTGCTTATTTGTGCTTTCATGAAATTAATACAGTCTGTTCCTTATAGCTTTTCAGGTACAGCAAAAAATCTCAGGTTTTCCCTACGTGCTCTGTCCTCTATTTCTATTATTTTTTGAAACATGTCTTCATGTGTATCTCATATTCAGCCAGCCTTTTCTTCATTTTGACCTCTGAGTTTTGCAGTTTTATCACCTTATCTGAATATCTGTTTAAAGCTTCTTCCATTTTTAAAGCCTTTTATTGTTTGAGTTGATATATTCCATCAATGTGTTGATATATTCCATCAATGTGTTATTTATTTTAGTCAGGTCTGTGTGCAGTTGTCTTATGCTTTCCTCTAGGTTACTGGAAGTCATGTCTGGAGCTTGTACTGCTTTTTGCTGAACAGCTACAGTACTTTTCCCAGTGAGCGTTTTTTTTTTTATTCCCTTTTGTAGCTGATTTTCCTTCATGTCCCCTGTATTCCTTTTTTCCTGGCATTCAGGCAGTGCACTTACTAGTCAGTTACTGAAATGTACACAGAAATCTAGGTTCATTGGCTTTCTCTGCTAAGTTTCTGTTTTCACACTGGGAGATGTAGAATTAAGATGTTACTTAATGTGCAGCCATCTTGGAAGTCCCACAGATAAATGAACTTTGATAAAGGGATAAGAAATGCCATAGGATAGTAACTCACAAAAATGTTGTAAAACCAGAGAACAACTAGCCCTGAATGGGTGCTGGTTGTGTTGTTGGTACTACGTAAAAACATTTTCTATTTGCTAATATGTGATTTTCTAGTAGCAGGCTTTCTTGTCTCCATTAGTACCTGCTGCACATCCTCAGTAAATAGTTGCCTAAAAGGAATTAAGACCCTAACATCCAAGCAGTTTATTAAAGTTGATTGGTGTTGGGGTGTGAAGAGATCCAGTCTATGAGGAAGCTTGTGGTAACTGCCCCTGACCATTTCCAAAAGAAGGGAGAAACACACTCGCCTGTGCCAGAAGGGAGTTACCACAATGATCTTAGGGGATTCCTTCTGAATCTTCAGCAGTACCATAGATATAAGTGAAAAGGGTGGAAAAGCATACAAGAATATTCCTGCCCAAGGAAAAGAAAAGGTATCTGTCTTACAGGCCTTCTTGCATGGAGTCCTGGAGAAGAATCTAGCCAGCTGATTGGAAGCAAAGATATCTACTTGAGGAACTCCCCACAGATGGATCAAATCCTGGAAGACCCCCCCATCTAGTTTCCATTTGTGAGGGTCTGGACTTGTCCTGCTAAGCTTCTTTGCCGCACAGTTTTGCTCTGACAGAATGTAGAATGCCTGTACAGTGAGACTGTGCAGTGAAGCAATATCCCAAGCTAACACAGCTAGTCTGCAGAGGGCAGAGACCTGGTTCCCCCTTGTTTGTTGACATACCACATGACAGTGGTATTGGCTGCAACAATTTAAAGAGGTCATGGGGACCAAAGATGATTCAGAGAGTTGAGTGCCTTGATCAGGGCAAGCATTTCTTTTATATTTATGTGCTTGTGTCTGTCCTTGGCATTCCACACTTTGCACTTTTATTCCTCCTGAAACTGCTCCCCAAGCAAAGTCTGAGGTATCTGTGGTGACTGACTGCTTTGGAATAGGGATGGAGAAGGGGAGACCTGGATTTAGGAATATCTGTTGTCTCCACTAAGTAATTTCTATTCTGTCAAACCCCAGTGATGGGATCCGAAAAGACAAGGGAGCATTAGTGTTGGGACCAAAAAGACTACAGATAGGACTGAACCTTTCTCATGTGGAGTCTTGTCAGGGATATCATGAGAATCTTAGTAGCTCAAAGGGTAAGACAGAGAACTGATAATGTGATCCACACACACAAAACCTTAAGAAACGTCTGAAGTCTGGATGAATAGGAATGTGATGATAAGCATCTTTTAAATCTTGCATTACCAGGAAACTTGAATGAGGAAGAAGTAGCAGGTTGTGAAGGGATATCATTTTGAATTTGGGCACTATCACAAAAAAAGATGTAGGAAAGAAAGATCCAAAACTGGTCTCCAAGCATTTTTTTCTCTGCTACTAAAAACACCCTTGAATAAACCCCATTTCCCACCTGTGAAGGGGGTCAGACTCCTTGGGACAGCATGTTATGAAGGACAGATGGGCACAAAAGATTCTAGTCTGGAGGATGAGGAATGACCCCCTGGAAAGGAGGAATATCCTCCCACTGCCATCTTTAACCTTCACAAATGATCTTCAGAATCAGTCTGTCTGAAAATGTTGCCAAAGAGAAAAGTGGAGATTCAAACTTTCTGGAAGACAAAACGGGGTGCAGGGTGGGAGGGGGATCAAAGTCTCTTAAATAGTCATTCTGGTTTATTGGACTGTCCTCGGTTTGGGAGTATACAGAATTCTTCTTTAAGCCCCCTTGCCATTTCTTCTTAATTGTTTGTTTACCTCTAGCAACAGTCATACACACACTGTATGCAATGAATAATGACTTGAACAATAGAATAAATTAAAGTATTTAAAGCAGATTTTCCTCACAAGAAGAAACTTCAGACAAAACATTCCCCATACTTTCACAATTAGTCAGGGCAAACCTTAACGTATGAGCCTGACAATTTGATATTCTGAAAATCAAAGTTGTAGAAGCATATACTCTTTCCCCTTACTTGTTTATCAGCAGAAGGATTAACTAAAGCTAAAGAAGCTGGATCAGGTTTGGGAAGAATGTAGAAAAAAAATTAAAAGACGGATGAACTTTATACATCCTATCTGCCTTTTAAGGGGCAGCTGGCTGAATGCAGGCAGTGAAACATGCATCCTTCAAAGATGAACTAGAATGGGTGTAGGTTCTGGAATATATTCTATATCCCTTCTATAACAGCTCATAGTATTTTCTTAGGGACTGGGAAACCTTAGTGTTCTCCTATTGAAAACACTGGCACATTCTAGAAAGAGTCTCCGAGAAAGAGGAAACTCCCACAGGGAGAGTCAGAAACTGAGCTCTCCTTTGAGTCTGAATCAGAAATCTGAAGAGAAACCATTGTATCTGCCTCTTCATTCTCCTGTCCAGATTCAGAATCTTGAATCTTTTCAGGAAAGGAGGTGTCCCTCTTTCTTTTACCAGAAACTACTTTACAAGAAGGATCAATAATCTGAATTCAACCCTGAGCCAAATCCAGTAAATTACTCCTGTCTAAAGGAATTTGAGGAGGAGTAGATATATGTTTAGTTTTCTGTTTCTTTTTTACAGGAAAAATGGGACCAACAGTGTTAGTAGTGGCAACAGCAGCTTCCCCTGGGATGGGCACAACATTCTGACAAAACAGGGAAGTATTCTCTGTTCACTCTCCCAGGACCAACAACAGGGGCTCTCCCTTGCCCACTGAGGGGATCCCATCAGCTGCAGAGGACGAAGCTAATCCCTGGACCCTAGTGGCTGTAGGTGCTACACGAGAGGGAACTGGGGTAAAAGATGAGTGTCCTGAGGTAGAACTAATGGCCACAGCAGAGTCACCCACCTGGGGCTGAGGCAAATTGCTAAACTGCTGTGATGGCAAAGGCTGTTTGCTTAACTTTTTCTTTTTGTGGTTAGGAGAAGGACCAATCATGGGACTGACAGATTCTTCCACAGTTGAAAATGGTGCCTCTTTCCTGGGGAAAACAAACAGCAAATTCCAGTAAAAACAAATTGTCTTTAAAAGTCATATTTTCACAGAAGTCAAAGCAAATCACATTAAAAAGCACTAAACACAATTTCTCCACCGAAAGAATGGTTTTCAGTTACTTGAAACACCTTTTAAACTGACAGGAAAAAAAGAGCACTCCCATTTAAAAGTACAGTGCAGTGTTGCGACAGTCCACTGAAACACAAACTCGTAGCTTTAAAATAGCTTTAATGAAGAGGAAACCTGATAATAAACAAAAATATTAAACAGAAAGTTTTTCCCCCAAAGGGAATATATATCTGCAAAGGGACATCAGAAGCTGATCGTCGATCCTCGAAAGCCTCAGAGGGGGGTACTCTTCTACAGCAGTGAAGTTCTAGGGTGTTTGGCACTCAAACTTGTATTATAGTTGACTCAGCTCAGTTTGGGCATGTGGAAGTTTAAAAACCCATATGGTAGGATAAAGCCCATATAGCTAAGGCTATTGCAGTAGCAATCAATGTGATGAACATCTTTAGATGTTATCTTATAGATGTCACAAGTTAACCATCTCATGCCTTTCTGCATTAAGATCTTCCTTTACATTTTTATTTTTAATCAACATTTTATTTCGATCAGTAGGAGGAGACTATTGCAGCACACTGTACTGCCAGTACCGTAGTGGATGTCCAGAGATGGAATTCTTAGGTCTGATAGCAGAGAACAATTTTACACAGTTTGTTGAGTTTCCCATTAGTGGACGTAATGTAACTGATCTGATTTTTATTAACCAGCTAAGGTTTTTTGTTAATATACAGGCACTACTTTAGGCAACTCAGATTATATTGCCTGAGATTTTATTAAACATGTAATTAATTTGTGTCAGTGTAAGGAACAACACATTTAAAAAGATACAAATGAAATCTGTTGGTCTGAGGTATGCCCCAGGGGGTCATACACGTGGGTGTAACACATTTCAAAATTTACAAAATAACTCCTTTTTGATGAGTGCTTCTGAAAAACATGTAAGTAAAAATGTTTGGCAAGTGATACCATGATGGACTTAAGGCACTGGTGTATAAAAACAGCATAATTAGAAGATATAGAAAAGGTATACGACAATGATTAGTCTGAAAACATATAAATATGCAACCAAGAAATGAAGGCAGCAATTGTTAGAGAATAATCTCGGTATTAAGAACATCGAGTGTCTTTATCTAATATTAATACAGTGTTGTACAAAGGTGCTAAGTATCACAACCATAACGTTTTACAGCTGGTCCCTTACTAAGAACATCGAGTGTCTTTATCTAATATTAATACAGTGTTGTACAAAGGTGCTAAGTATCACAACCATAGCTTTTTACAGCTGCTCCCTTACTAAGAACATCGAGTGTCTTTATCTAATATTAATACAGTGTTGTACAAAGGTGCTAAGTATCACAACCATAACGTTTTACAGCTGCTCCCTTACTAAGAACATCGAGTGTCTTTATCTAATATTAATACAGTGTTGTACAAAGGTGCTAAGTATCACAACCATAACGTTTTACAGCTGCTCCCTTACTAAGAACATCGAGTGTCTTTATCTAATATTAATACAGTGTTGTACAAATGTGCTAAGTATCACAACCATAGCTTTTTACAGCTGGTCCCTTACTAAGAACATCGAGTGTCTTTATCTAATATTAATACAGTGTTGTACAAAGGTGCTAAGTATCACAACCATGACTTTTTACAGCTGCTCCCTTACTAAGAACATCGAGTGTCTTTATCTAATATTAATACAGTGTTGTACAAAGGTGCTAAGTATCACAACCATAACGTTTTACAGCTGGTCCCTTACTAAGAACATCGAGTGTCTTTATCTAATATTAATACAGTGTTGTACAAATGTGCTAAGTATCACAACCATAGCTTTTTACAGCTGCTCCCTTACTAAGAACATTGAGTGTCTTTATCTAATATTAATACAGTGTTGTACAAAGGTGCTAAGTATCACAACCATAACTTTTTACAGCTGCTCCCTTACTAAGAACATCGAGTGTCTTTATCTAATATTAATACAGTGTTGTACAAAGGTGCTAAGTATCACAACCATAACGTTTTACAGCTGCTCCCTTACTAAGAACATCGAGTGTCTTTATCTAATATTAATACAGTGTTGTACAAATGTGCTAAGTATCACAACCATAGCTTTTTACAGCTGGTCCCTTACTAAGAACATCGAGTGTCTTTATCTAATATTAATACAGTGTTGTACAAAGGTGCTAAGTATCACAACCATAAGGTTTTACAGCTGGTCCCTTACTTTATTTAATTTCTGTGGCTAACAATTCTAAGTTAATAGCAAAAAGTTTTAATAGCTATTTTTCTGGCCTTGTTTGATGCAGTCATCTCCATGGTCCCTGACTGGGATAAGTAATTTTATCTTAGCTAGCTATCCTATAATTCTGGAATAGTTAGTGAGGAAATCACTAATGGAAATTAATGACGCAAGTAGTATATGACCTGATCATTTCTTCACTCACTTTACATGCACTTTAAACGATGTACTAGCCAGCCCATCTACTATCGTATATACTTCTTTCCTGTGGGATAGATCAGTTCCATCATCCTGGAAAATAAACCAGTGTTGTTTCCATATATAAGACAGGATGACCTGCTTATTTCCATTTTTGGGAAATGTTATGAAAGATGCTTAATATCATTATTGGATGCAGATAATGCATGCTGCCTTAAATTAATTGCTACCCAGCATAGATTTATAAAGGGGGGATCTATGTTGACTTCTCTGATTGATTTTTATGAACCAATCAGAAATGCTTTGGATGAGGGCTTGGAGGTGCCTGTAGTTTATACAGTTCTTGCCAAGACCTTTGATAGCATTCCTAATGATGTCATTATTCAGCATCTCCTGTGTCTGAGTGTAAATGTATACATAGGTTCATAGGTTCATAGATTAGTACTAGGCTAACTGCCCATGTGGACCATTTTAAGCCTAGCCAATTACTCCATGTGAGAATCAAACCCTGCACCTTGTGGCTGTAAGGCAAACACCTTAACCATTATGCCAATATCCCACCCTGATGCGACTAGTTTGCCTCAAGCATCAAACCAGTTTTTAAGACTAATACACAGCCAATTGTAATTGCATAACTTCCTTCCCTAGCTCCTTTTATGGATCAGAAAAAGTAAAGGTACTTATAGGAACAGCACATTTTGGGAAGAGAACACCATTAGGACAATCTCAATTGGATTAATCTAGTAAGATTTTCTAGCAACAGTAATATTATCATGTGAAAAAACAAGTAGGGTCTCATGTTTACTTGGGTACTGACAGATGGCACAAGACTCGCATGCTGCTACTCCATGCTTGCTTTGTTGTTTCAAGTCTGCATGCAATGGAAGGGTGCAACACTAGCAGGCAAAGACCTGTGCCAAGGCACTAGCAAAATCCAGTGTTAACACTCCCACATAATCTACTCCAATAAAGTGCTTTCTTGCACATAATACATTTGCCAATAAAAGTAGCCCATTTGGCCACATTACAACAATAAGCATTTTCCCTTCAAAGGGATACTAGAAAACCCATTTCCAAACTGGGGATGAAAGGTAAGACCATTACACAGACAGCTACTTTATTATACCACCTTCTGGGACAATATTTTTTTGGGGGGGGTCACAAGTCAAAGCAATACCAGGGTTCCACTCAAGGTTGTCAAAATTACCATTGTTATTGCCTAACCGGGGTGGGGTTAGTATGCTTGCACATTCTGTATAGAAGACACTACCAGCATAGCATATGTGAACAGAATTACACAGTAACAAAGTGCAAGTTACAACTGGTTCTGGGAAAAAAATGTATTCAGTGTAAAGCTAGAATAAGAGTTTAACCATGTCCTCTATATAATGAAGGGTGCATTAATGCAAACTAGTTCTTAACTACCTTAAGACAATCGACTAAGTAATAAACAAGGCATGCGTAGTTACATTTTGATCACACGCAATTCATACAGTCTGCGTTATTACGTAGGGGAACTTCCTAGAAAACACACAGTACAGTTACAAATGTACCATAAATGCAGATGCTAAAGTGCAGCACTCGTAACTTCAGCTTGCAGTTTCTAGCCCTTGAGGGACTGTTAACCAGAGGACAAAGCAGGCAAAATGCTCAATACTGACAAAGCAGACTCTAAACATACCCAGTTTACAGTGCTTGAAGGAAGTCTAAAATGGTGACCATGTACCAGCTTCCACGTCCTCACTGAAATGTTTTCTGTAGGGCCCCAGCCGAGATATCACATCACCCTGCAAGTATCTGCCATAGTATCTGTGGCTGAAGCAATGCAATGGGAGATCAATTTAGACAGTGTTGTAAGATGGGCAACCCCTTTTTGTATTTCCAAAGTGGAGATTATGAAGCCTCCTGTAAACCCCTGAAAAGGTGAATTTTTATGGACTACTACGAACACAAAATGAATCTTGTCTAGGTAAGCATTACATTTATTTTGTAAATGAGATGTTTTCCTAAAGATTTATACTACATGTGAACAACTGTGTGTGTTGATGGGGGTCCACTGACTTCTGAGGCTAACCTCGTCAAATTGCAAGTGCATAACAGAATGAAGGAGCCTGCTCTCCGCCAGCATTTAGCAAAGCCTCATAGAAGGTACTGGAAATAAGTACTAATCACATTCAGGACAGACGTCTCCTTCAAAACAGACTTGCATCTCAAAAACATCTGACCCAACAATTAAAAAGAATGTTGGTAATGCAAAATGAGGCATGCCTGTAAAGTCTAGCTCCATGTTTAATCTCTATTGGTACTAGTACACTTAGTAAACTAGATACAACATTACTGAAAGGAAGGTACATTTTCAAGTAATCTGGAATCATTCTACATGAGCACATCACAGCTGATAAAGAGTCCCATAAGGAACTGTACCAAGCAAAGGATAGCCCAGATCTGGGTCTAGTATTTATTTTTTTATTTTTTATTTTACATTTGTTGACTGGGCTAGTCTAACTGGATATATGTCCATTTTCAGTAGAGGCCCGGGGAGAAAAGCTCCGACATATGCAATAGTATCATAACATACAATAACATACAATATATGCAATAGCAGGAAGTGACATTAAATTAATTTAGATCAGACATAAAAATTGTACAGAGTATCTTCAAGAAACTTGCATATGTCAAGCAATTGTGCTGGCATCTATTTTGCAACAAGCTTGTCAAAACTGCACATTTCTAACACTACAATACCCCAAACTAAGCATGCTACAGGTGGAATGTCTGTCAGCCTTGTAGAACTGCACAAGTACAAAAATAAAAATTGGACATACACAAACTACTGCAAGGATTAGCAAGATAACCCCCCCCCCCCAAAGAGCTGCTACATTTCCTCATGATCCACAAAAGCATGCAGCATGCAGTGTTTGTAAGCACATGAAATGAATGATGAATAATTACTTCTTTCACTTTAAGGGGTCTTCCACCAAGCTCATATCTGTGCAAAGCTTCTATTGCTTTTTTCATCAGGGCTTCGGTTTTAAATTCAATTACCCTGAAAAAAATACCAAGATGGATTCATTATTCAGGGCCAGACTTCATAATGGGTAGATGGTGTTTAAGCTGTATGACCTTACATGTATAAATACATAACGGGTAGATGGTGATAGGAAACTAGTACAAAAGTTCATTTGGAGTTGCACAAGAAGGTAAGGAACAGGAAATGGTGGCAACTCTGATGCAGACAATGTTGAGGAGTGATACGCCAGCGAGTTCCCATATGAAAGAGCAATGGATGACGCAGCTGAAGAGATTATGTTACAGGAAGATGTTTTGGAACTTTCTGTAGAATGCACACAGGAAACAGAACAAAGAATGTACCCCCAGTGTAGAAGAAAGTGATCTAAGGGAAGAGTTACTTGATTTCAAAGAGATGGATAGACATATTAATATCGATGAAAGAAATAAATTACAGAAAGTCAGTAAGAACCAAAATGTTAGCAGTCTGATAAAACAAATGAACACAGTAATCAAGACTATTAACAGAAATCTGTGTGATATAACAGATGTAAATAGGACACATTACTGTGCAGCAAAATTAATAACGGATAAATACAGGGCAATAGGGGAAGTAAGGGAAGAAATTAAATGACATCATGGAAGTATCGCATAGAGAAAACTATAATGTAATTAATACAAGAAGTGTCACTGTTAGAAGAGTACAGAAGAGGGAAGAGCTCAACAAAAATACTTAGACACGATAAAAACTGTGCGTAATATTAAACAGACCAGGACCTACAGTACACTTTTGCAAACAATAAACTAAAGATAAAAGAACAGGCATAAAAACTTTTGATGATATGCAGATAATACAAAGGAAAATTACAAAACATGAAATTCATTGATGACTCAAAAAAGGTTTTATAGAGAATTGGGAAACAAAACTAAAGGAATAGCAACACCACTAAAAACAATAAATAAACACGTTTAGAGAAATATCAGTGAAGGCCCCGTGGAACATAACAAAGATGCCAAATGGATAGAAGTAAAAAAAAGAACAAGAAGTTCAAATATACAGGATGCGAAATGGGATGAAGTAACTGCCAGGGAAATGAAAACAAAATTAAGAAAATCTCCTAAATGGAAAACCCCAGGCCCAAATGCAGTACCTTACTTCTGGCTAAAAGTATTAAAATTGTCACATATGGATTTAGCCCTGAGTAAGAACTACTTATATGCACACTCCAAATGCACAACAACAGCATTAACAGGAAAAACAATACTCCTCCTTAAGAGTGAACCTGCAAGTTATCCCAAAGACTATAGACCAATATCTTGCCTTCCAAAGATGTATAAACTATATAATGGAATTGATGTCAACAGAGTTTATAGTCATTTAGAAGAAAACTCAATCATGGCAATAGTACAAAAGGGTAACAAAAGAAAGTCATATGGAACAAAGGATCATTTGTTGTTAAATAAAGCCATAATGGAGAATTGTAAAAAGAATCTAAGTATTGCATGGATAGACTACAAAAAAAAAAAACATTTGACAGCATCCCACACTCAAGGAAAAAGGAGTGCTTACAGATGCATAAGATACTCCCTACATTGATCAAATTACATTACAGTGACCATGAAACTGTGGCAAACCACTTTGCAGCTAAGCCATGATAAAGGACAAATTATTATCCCGGGAATAAATATTCAAAGGGGGATATTCCAGGGTGACTCTGTCACTGCTGCTCTTTTGTCTTGCCCTTAACCCATTAATCTGTCTACTTAACAGATGAGGTCATGGTTACAATTTGGCTTCCAGACAACAGCAAAGTGTAATGACATCTCATCTTTTATTGTGTTTTGATGTAAAACTCTATTGTTGTCAGATGAAGAGCTGAGGGCACAACTGGAAGTGGTCAAAACTTTCTTAGATGATATAAGAATGCCATTTGGTCTTAAATGCGCAAAAGCAACTTTTAAAGCAGGAACGCCGCAGCACCAAAAAAATATCAGCCTGGGATAGGAATGCAATGTAAAGGAACGTGAGCAGGAGGGAGTGTATAAATATTTGGCAATTCATGAAGAATCGACAGGAAAACATGAACAAATGCAAACAAAACTCAGTAAAAAATACTTTGGAAGACTAAAATTATACTTAAACCAGCCCTGATATCTAGGAACATGTCCACGCTATAAATCAATTTGTTCTTCCTATTCTAAGTTAGTTTTCGGTTAATTGACTGGCCCAAAAGATATTGGATCAGGCTTATTAAATGATATATAAAAATCAGTGTATACCAAGATTATATATCCCTCATTCTGAAGGAGGTATGGGCTTCCTCAAAATTGATTACATGTAGAGAACTGCAATTGTAGGACTGCATAGAGAACTGCTGACCTCATTAGCTCCAAAAATAGTGAAAGTTTTGAATCATGAAGAGAGCAAATCTAAGATGGCTTCCTTGATTAGTTCAGCATAATTATATCGGTGTCAAACGGGAACGGAAATCAAACCAGAAGTAGACAAAAATCAGGAAATATGACCTTACAGGTATAAAAACATAATGGGTAGAATATGTCTAAGCAATGACCTCACATGTATAAACACATAACGGGTAGAATATGTCTAAGCTATGACCTCACATGTATAAATACATAATGGATAGAATATGGCTAAGCTATGACCTTATATATATGTATATATATATATATATATATATATATATATATATATATATATATATATATATATATATATACGGATCTACTTTGTTCGAAAATACGTTACATCGAATAAACAAAGAAGATGCCCACTTCAGCAAAAGTGCATTTCAACGAAAGTGCACTTTTGCTGAAACCTAGTTGCCGGATCGGCTGACTAAAAAAAAAAACACAGAAAACATGTTTTGCAGGGGGACAAGCTCCCCTGCACCCCCCATGTGGGGGGCTGTGCCCCCCCACACCCCTACTTGAATATACCAATTCTGAGATCACACTACAGCGAGGAAAAGGGAATATTCCCATTCCGTGCTGTATTGTTATAGATTCATAGATTCATATATTAGTACTAACTGCCCTGCCAAGCCAAAGCCATTTTAAGCCCATATCCCTGTGAGATTCATTCCCTGTACCTTGTGTTTGTTTGTAAAAACAACACCTTAAAGTAGTCCCCTCCCCAACCTTGTGATCTCCGTACTTTGTTTTCGAAGTTTTGGTACTTGGAACAACTGGTCTCGACCAAGTGGGTTTCGAAGTACTGAAACTTCGTACAAACGGAGTTAACTCATATATAGATATGTGTAGATATTGTCTAAGCTATGACCTTACATGTATAAATACATAACGGGTAGACATTGTCTAAGCTATGACCTTACATGTATAAATACATAACGGGTAGAATATGTCTAAGCTATGACCTTACCTTACATGTATAAATACATAACAGGTAGAATATGTCTAAGCTATGACCTCACATATATAAATGTATAATGGGTAGACTGTGTCTATATTATAAGGCCCTATATGATCCTGTTTTCAGGATGTTTTTATGATTGCAGTTATCTGAAAATGAATGATCTCCCAGGTATAGTACAAAAGTTTACATCCTCCTATTGTAAATATCACCAGGAGGAGAAGGTTTATCCCCCCACCCGAATTCCTAGTTGCTACAGTAAACACCCTCTGTTTAGCAGGTGTTCAAAATCTTTCTCACTGTTTAAAAAAGGCTAGGTGTTTTGCTTCATTCTAAGGTTTACTTATTCAATGTTTTGGAGTCTGACTTCTGAGTTGGACACCTGGTCTGAACACAATGTATTTAGAAATGTATGGAGACATACAAATAGTGTATGTAACATGAAAAATACACATGACTCATAACAAAAAATTACCATCTTGGCATATGAATATACAAGATTCAAAGTATTGAAAACTAAGACAGATTATCATGATATGCTTCTGAAACAGTTACATACAGAGTCAAGAATATAAAATGTTAAAACCTGGCTTGAAATGTTCAGTATAGGGCAGCACTTCTGAGAATCTTTGGCAGTTCATTTCACATTCTTTGAGCCCGTACAAAGAATCATATCTGTCAACTATCCCTGATTTTGCAGAACATCCCTGATTTTATATTATATTTTTGCCCTGCCCTTCATATATTTTTTTTATTTCTGCTAAATAAGCAAGTATTACAGTCAGTCAATGTCAGACATTAGAGCTTCGTATTTCTTATTGTTCAGAAAATGCATGCCAGGGTAAAAACTGTTCATAGGTTCATAGGTTGTTACCAGGCTAGCTTGCCAATGCAAAGACTGTTGATAGGTTTGTAGGTTGTTACCAGGCTAGCATGCCAATGCAAAGACTGTTGATAGGTTCGTAGGTTGTTACCAGGCTAGCATGCCAATGCAAAGACTCTTGATAGGTTGGTAGGTTGTTACCAGCCTAGCATGCCAATGCAAAGACTGTTGATAGGTTTGTAGGTTGTTACCAGGCTAGCATGCCAATGCAAAGACTGTTGATAGGTTCGTAGGTTGTTACCAGGCTAGCATGCCAATGCAAAGACTGTTGATAGGTTTGTAGGTTGTTACCAAGCTAGCATGCCAATGCAAAGACTGTTGATAGGTTTGTAGGTTGTTACCAAGCTAGCATGCCAATGCAAAGACTGTTGATAGGTTAGTAGGTTGTTACCAGGCTGGCATGCCAATGCAAAGACTGTTGATATGTTCGTAGGTTGTTACCACCAATCCGTAAGACTGTTGATAGGTTCATAGGTTGTTACCAGGCTAGCATGCCAATGCAAAGACTGTTGATAGGTACATAGGTTGTTACCAGGCTAGCACGCCAATGCAAAGACTGTTGATAGGTTCATAGGTTGTTACCAGGCTAGCATGCCAATGCAAAGACTGTTGATAGATTCATAGGTTGTTACCAGGCTAGCATGCCAATGCAAAGACTGTTGATAGGTTCATAGGTTGTTACCAGGCTAGCATGCCAATGCAAAAACTGTTGATAGGTTCATAGGTTGTTACCAGGCTAGCACGCCAATGCAAAGACTGTTGATAGGTTCATAGGTTGTTACCAGGCTATCATGCCAATGCAAAGACTGTTGATAGGTTTGTAGGTTGTTACCAGGCTAATGATCACTAGGGCCCTGATAAGCCTAGCAGCACACCCCAAACCATTTGGTTCCCAAGTATCATGGGCATCTATATGAGAGAGGGACATTTTAGTAGGGAGGTAACTATGGGATTTGTGGGGTGGGGGTGTTATGGGTGTTAGGATAATACTTTTTTTATTGAGGGTCTCTGTCCATACAAGACATGGATGCCAGACTGGGAGTAAATTTACGGTTTCCCATTCAGTTGTCAAGATTTCATTTGAATAGGATGAACTCTGTTTTACATGGTTGGGGAGCCTATTCCATAGCACGGGGATCCTTGGGATACATATCTGTCTCTCCAGCATGTTCTGTTTATGTCAGTAATGAAGTTCACATCCCTAGATCTAGTGTTTCTGGTGCTGTTTGTTTTGTGCATGTGGAACAGATCCATCAGGGGTGGGTCTGAGGAAGCCCTGTAAGCCAAGCAAAGATTCCCCTCTCAGCAGCCTGTAGGAACCTGAACACAGAGACAGAACCTTTATACATAAAGGAACATGAGCAGGAGGGAGGGTATATATGATCAGTGTAGGAAAGAGTAGTCATACCCTGAATTCTCATGGTAAGAAACCTTTGTGGGCATTCCATCTCTTGCAAGTTTCTGATTAGGTACATGCCAAATGAAGAATTGTACTCAATAATGGGTCTGAGGGTTGAGTAGAGTGGTACTATAACTTCCTTGGACCTGGATGCCATACCCTTACCCATAGGCTGGGTGACATAGAATGATTTTCTTACTATCTTAGCTATGTGTTGGTCAAAGGCCAGATTGTTGTCCACATTTGTTCCCAGAACCCCTACTTCTCAGTTGACTCTTAGGGGTGTTTTATTGATGGAGTAATTAGCTTGGGTTGACAGTTTCCCAAAGACCATTACAATCCATTTTCTGGCATTGTGTTTTAGGTCATGGCTTTGGCACCAGTCATTTTTCTGTGTCAAACTTTTTTGCAAAATATAGTTGTCTTGGGGGGATCTATAATAGCTCACAGTTTACAGTCATCTGCAAACCTGGTGAGCCAGAGGCCTTGAACATTAGCCTTGAATGTTAGCCTTGACTTCCGAGAAGTAGATGCCAAACAAGAACAGGTCCAGCATGGAGCACTAGGTTACTCTGCTGCTGAGTGGTCTGTTGGTCAAGATGGCCTCACCAATCCTGACTGCTTAGGCCTTGTCTGTGAGCCAGTTGGCATTCCATTCAGTTATGTAGGGATTTATACCTGGCTCAGAAAGCTTGTCAACAGTTCCTGAGTGGGGTATTGCATTGAATGGCTTGGCCAGGTCAAGATGCTCAGTATACACTGTTTTACTCTCATCCTTTGCCTTGGTGACCCTCTCAAAGAAATCTACCAGGTTAAGTAGGCATGACTTTCCCTTAACAAAGCCGAATTGGGATGGGTCCAGTGTCTGGATATTCCAAATGTCCTTGTTTATCCTTTGCATGATAATTCATTCCATGGCTTTACATATTAGGCTGATGGATGGGTCTGTAGTCCCCTGGGTGGATTGATGGCCCACCCTTGTGCAGGGGAATGACTTTTGCAGCCCTCTATTCACTTGGAATGGAGCCTGTTTCAAGGCTGTAGTTGAAGAGTGCCTCAAGTTGTCCTGATCGGTCATGTTTTAGACTGTTCAAGAGGCAACCAGGGATGTTGTCTGAACCCATAGAGGTGTTGCTCTTGGCTTTAGTGAGTGCTGCCAGTACCTGGTCCCAGCTAATAGCTGGGGGAAGTACGTGGTAGTGGATTTCACCTGGTGGAGCTGGGGTAGTTGGGGGAATTTATCAACAAGTAGATTCGCTACTTCACCCTGATCAATGAAGGCGGTACCAGTCACCACCAGTTCAGTACAGTGCAATGTGTTATCTTTAAGGTTCTGGAAAATCTGAAGACAGCATTGTCATTGTCCTTAGCCTGTGAGACTATCCTGACTTCATAGTTGGCCTTGTTGGACTTAATCTTAATTTCTTGTTTAGTTGTGTAATAGAACACTTGTCTTTAAGGGAGTTGCTTATCCTGATTCTGACCATGAGTTTTCTTCTTTTATTATATACCCTGCTTAGGTGAGGATTCCACCAATGGGATTTGTTCTTAGTGTTTGCTTTGGATTTATTTCTAGTAGGTATGGTAGCTTCTATGTAGCCATTCACATGTTTGTATAGGGACTCTGTGAATAATTCTGCATACATAGTTGTGTTCTCAGGCTTAGGGGGAGCTTTGCCTTAGAACAGTTCTTAACTATTACTGGTTTACCTGGGTTTTCCTCCTTGATTTTTTACTTTAAAGGAGACAGCTTTGTGATCCACCCTGACTCATGAGGACGTGACATGGGCGGGTTGGAACACTGTCCCTTGCTGGAGAGTGCCAGATCCAGTATGTTTGATCCTACGTCAGGGTCATGCACTGTCTATTCCAGGGTGTTTGTGTTAATAAAATCAAGGAAGTGTTGTGCCTGAGAGTCTGAGGCAGTGTAAATATCACAGTCTATAGATGGGTATTTAAAGTCACCCATGAATATGGTGTTTGGTTGGATGGTGAGTGCCTCTAAGTACGTTTAAGTAAGAGTCATCCGACACTTGATGGATAGATGGTGACCTGAAGCTCCCCATGATATGCTGAAGGACCTTATCTGTGGTGACTTGCTCATGGATGAGCTCCATGGAATCATCCTATTTAAACCAACCAAGATGTATGTTTGTTGCTAACGTAGCTTGAGACACCTCCACCTTTGGCCCCAGTCTGTGCTATTGTTGGTGTAAATGTGTGGAAGGCACTGTAACCTTACACTGCTGGAGTACTTTCTACAGCTTTAAACCAAGTCTGTGTCATGACACAGATGCCTACATTCCCCAGAATAAGGAGAGCTTGAATGTTGTGGAGTTTTTTGTTTGGGCTCCTAGAATTGAGCAGTAACACTTTAATGTTGCTCAGAGACTTTTTTACTATGCTGGTAGTTTTGTCTTTTTGGCATTGCCTAAAAAGGCTTTAAGGGGGTGGATAAAGTTTTAGCCAATATCTAAAAGCCAAGGAGGAGGTGCAGTCTTGGGGCCTCTGTTATTTGGGATATACTTTTTTGAGGTGCAGGACAAAACCAGTGGGCTATGGCTGACCAAGTTTGCAGATGACTGCAAGCTGGGTGCTGTCATCAATTTCCCTAGTGACGTGGACATCCTCCAAGAGGGTCTGACACAGACAAATGATTGGTGCCAGAAACATGGCCTCAAGCTGAATACCAGAACTGCATCATCATCCCCTTTGAGGATAGTGATGTTCCCCACAAATTATCACATTAGTAACAACATCCTAAGCATGCAATCAGTCATGAGGGATTTGAGCACCCAGATTGATAAGAGCCTGACTTTTGACCACCATATTGCTTCCGTTGTATGGAAAGCCTTCTACATTGCCCACCTCATAAGTAAGGGTATCTCATCCAGGGACAAGGAGGTCATAACATCCCTGTATTCTTCCCTTCTAAGGCCCATTACTGAGTATAATGCCCCTTTTGGCATGTACCTCACAAGGCACATGCAGCAGCTGGAGAGACCACAGAGGTTCCTCACCAGGAGAATCCAGGGCCTCAAATATCTACCATACTTAGATAGGCCCTATCCCTCTACTCAGTTTCATACAGATTCCCCAGACGTGACCTCTGCCTGGCATACAAGGTGATCTCGAACCCCACCTTGATGGGGCTGCTGCATATCCGCAAGTCAAGCTCCACTTGAGTAACCCACACTCGCGGCCACAACTTGGTCAGTGACATCAACAGGACTTGTTGGTGGGACAGATTTATGTCCCAGAGACTCCCTCATCTGTGGAATAGGCTCCCTCTCCACGTCAAACTGAGTACCTCTTTACCCCTTTTTAAGCACCACCTGGATAACTGGATTGGAAACAGAAAATACATCCCTGGGATTCCACCCGTGTCCCTGTTCGACAGGGGCATTGGGTGCTGACTTGTCTAAACATGGGTTAAACTCTTGGCTAGCCTTATAAAGGCCATAAGGCCATTAGCCTAGTAACTTCCTATGATCTTATGATCCTACAAACCCATCCTTGGCAAAGCAACGAGTTCTGTTGGCCATGTCTTCACATGCTGACAGGTATTGGATCCCCCTGGAGTGACATCAGAAACTAAGCAAATTATTAAAATCAGTCATTTTATGTTCATACTGTGGTGTCATAGTTGAAGATAGAATTCTGCTGAATGTAATGCTTGTACCTGCCAGTGACACATATTCCAAGAGATCTATTATGTCTCTTTTCATATAGTCCAATGAGGTACATCTCAGGTAATTTATACCTACATGGACTATGGCAGAATCATATTGCTTCCTGGGGTGCAGTGACTTCAGTGTGTGCATGATATTATGGATCCTGGCTCCAGATAGGCAACTAATCCTTATCTTCTCCTTGTCTAACCCAGTGAGTGGGGCATCTGTGTTTCACACAATGGAGTCCCCAATGACAAGCGTATTAAGTAAAATACATGATTGCCTTATCGGGTTTTGCTCTTGGGGGACAATTGAGTGGAGGCTTATGGGAGATGTGTGGTGTTGCTTCTGGTGTGCACTTCATGCTGGCCAACACATGGTTCATCAACAGATACAGTCACAAGATCAAATGCCAACATGCAACTAAGCTAGAGTTCCTCCTTGTAAGGAAAGGACATTGGAGTAGAATCAGAGATTGCAAATTCATTCAACCCACATTAAAAATTACTAGTGGCCACAATTAGCTGCAAGCAGTGGTCAGAGAGGGCTCCAAGTTCAACAGAGACTAGACTAAAGACCTGAAAGTTGACTGTAATGAAAGCACAGGATTCCGAGGAAATACTCAGAGCTCTAGCACCTTGGGAAGAAGAGGAAATAGGTGGAACTGAAGAAGAATGGTAGCACCTGAAGGCACTATGTGTGAGGGCTGTAGAACAGATATGCAGCAAAATGAGGTATGGAAATAAGGTACATAAGGAGAACTGGTGATGGAATTCAGACGTCCACAAAGTTCTCAAAAGAAAGGAGTGCAGGAGAAAATGAGAGATAGAAAAGACTGACCGGGCTAAGAAGAAATATTGGATGGCTAACAAAGAGACTAAGAGAACAGTTACAACAGCAAAGAATAAGGCATGCAGAGACACTCTGCTAGCCTCTGGAAAGGAACAGCAGATGGCACAAAGAAAGATGTTCAGGCTGCAAGACAAAGAGAGAAAGATAGAAGACAGTCACCAGACACATTTCATTAGAGGTACCAGCAACAACCTGTTCATCAGGCCACAGGATGTCAAAGGCAGATGGAAGGAGAACTTCCAGCAGCTTCTGAATGAAGAAACTCTCACAGAAGCTATACTGTCCCAGACACAGCCTATGATGAGAGAAGAAGAGGAGCCCACCATCGAAGAAATAAGAGCAGCACTAAGGAAAATGAAGGTACGTTCACATAAAGTCAGGGCAGATGTGATCAAGATGTTGAGTGAGTTAGCGGACAAATGGCTCCTGAGGAACCCATAATAGTATGATGAGAAAGATGTAGCCCTGATGAATGGAGAATAAGCATACTAGTGCCAGTGGTCAAGAACAAATGGGACATTCAGGACTGTGGACAGAATAGAGGTATCAGATTCCTGTTGCACTGCATGGAAGGGCTGCAGAGGGTGATAAATTAACCAATGAATAGTAGGAAATAAGAAATAAGATGGGAAATAAGTAGTTTGGACTCAGATCAGGGTGCAGCACACTGAGACAGATAGTGAAAAAGGAGCTAGAGATGAGTAAAGAGCCCATTCCTAAACCGGGAAAAAGCATATGCAAGGCCCTAAGAAAACTGATTTGGGTAGTCCCGAACTGGTTCAAAGTCCCAGAAACATTGGTAGAATTAGTGCAGACTATGCACAAGAACCCAATGGCACAAGTTCAAACAATGTTCAGACTTACACAGAGGTTTCCAGTGGGAGTGGGTGTACATCAGCATTCGGCTCTGAGCCCACTGCTGTTTATACTGGTGATAGACTACATTAACAAACAGGTCAGAGGAGACAAGCTGCTGTAAGCAGATAATCTGGCATTATAAACAGACTTTGAATAAGAACTTTAGCAACTGATAGGGGAATGGAATGCAAAACTGAACACACATGGGATGAAACTGAGCACAGACAAAACAGTTGTCATGGCAGCAAATAAGGGAAATCAGATGAAGCTGAACATTGAAATAAAAGGGAAACTAGTGCACCAGCATAAAAGATTCACATATCTAGGGGGATTCTTGAAGAGAAAGGAAGTCTGAATGAAGAGGTTAGAGCTAAAATCAAATGGGCTGCAGCCAACTGGCACAGAGCAATAGGGATAAGACGTGACAGGGGTTGATTCCAAGATGGTGGTCATCTGAGAAACACCCTCTCCTCTTAGCTCCATCTACATTCAATAGGTTAACCCTATCAACTCAAGATTATATAGGCTAAGACCTTGTACAAGCGAACCTTTACGCTTCAACTTTAAATATTTAAGGTTTTTACACTAAAACTAATAGTTTTAGTACTCTAAACCTGCTCGTTTTAACCAGCAACTGAAAGCTAATGAAGCTACATGTGGCTATATAGAGGCCCAAGTTTTCAGTACCAGATTAACTGACAGCACCCACGAGGACAGAGTCGGAGATTACAATGCCAAAGGAACCTGAAACTATGGATATTCAAACCACAAAATCCAAACTATCAGCCATCTCCACATCACCGGAAAAAGAAGCAAAGAGGTTAAGATCATCCAAATCTGTACAGGAGCAGCCAAAGGATCTAATTAAACAGAAGGCCGGCGGATCACTACAAATGGATGAGCTGAAAAGTGCTCTGCTACCTCTGCAAGTGGCCATCCAAGAATTAACTGTGAAAATTAGCTTTTTTGGCTCCTCGATCAATAAAATAGCTGACCGACTAGACCTGGTTGAAGGGAGATCTAAATCCAATGAGTTTGAAATTGAACACATAAAAAAAGAATTACAAATGAAAGACAAAGCGGTCAATGACATGCAAGCAAAAATCTTGGATCTTGAGGCTAGAAGTAGGAGGAACAACCTGATTATTAGGGGTCTATCTGAGAAATAAGAACCAAATCAACTTCTTGAAGTTACCACACAAATCTTCAGCAATTTATGTCATGAGAGAAGCCCTCCGACTAAATACATCATTGAGAGAGCACACAGAGAATTGCGGAAACAGCAAACCACCGCAATCCTGAGACCTGTCTATGTCAAAATGCTTAACCATCAGGATGTGCAAACTATTTTATCAGCCTACAAGAAAGCAAACCATTTCTCCTGGAATAACCAAAACATTGCCATTTCTCAAGATTTACCCCTTGAAATAAGAGAGAAACTCCACAAACTCTCCCCCTACTGTGCCGACCTCATTTCTCGTAAAATCAAATTCCAAATGAAATTTCCTTCCTCATTATCATTTACCTACAAGGAAACAAAGTTCTATATGTCCTCACCCAAAGAAGCGGATTCTATCTTTGCCAAATGCTTTAGTGCAACCCCAACCAATCGGTGAAGCCCCCGACTACTTTGCTCCACTCGCCGGAGGTTCTTACAGCCTTTCTAGTCCTTCACTGCTGTTAGTGTGTCTTTATTCGCACAAATCTACAACTGGTCTTTTTATTAATCAGCTCTTGAGTCTCCCTTGCTATGATAGGAACTTTCCTTTAGTTCCTGTTGCTCGGGGGATCCATGAAAATGGTGGTTAATCCGAGACTTGATTGATGCACCTCTGAAGCCGGAAGTTGAATGGTTTACATCCTTTGTTGTCCTGGAATGGGTGCATAACCTGGAGAATGTTATCATCGACAGCTACGGGGAGCGCTTACACCTGGATGATATGTCAATCAAATCTCCTTAGAAGTTGGTCTGTTCGGATTGGAAGGGTGGGAACCGTTATCTTCCCTGGATTTCCTTTAATAGTTATGCATGGCAGAACCAATACACTTTATTTTCTGGGATCGCGAACCTCGATCCAATCAGCTGGGGTGGACCAGAGGTCGGTTGCCTGATGTGTGAGACATTGTCTAATATTAACTTGTCTATTGCAAGTCGCTAGGATATCTACGCATGTCCCTTGGTGGCAAGGGGCTTACAGCTTGGACTGATAAAAGATATAAAGGATTAGCGTATGTAGATTGGTTATTCCTCTGGAATTGTTATATCCCACTATTACTGATAACTGGTGAAACCTGGCTATACCCCTTCATAAATATATTAGTGGTCGCTCAGGAGAAACTTCAATCATTAATCTAAATGTTTTATCTGTAAATTTCTAGAAACCTCTTGAGCTTTGTTTACCTTCTATGTGTGGTTAGTGTTACTTATACTGGAGTACTCCAGCCAGAGATTACTCAAATTATTATACAGGGTCTAACTGCTTTTAGTTGACCTCTTTCTTTTTAGGTTATTCTACAGTTTTTGGAAGCTATTTGGATTTACTAAGTAGGGTTGTTGATGGCTTCGTTGGGAATTAGATGGATGTTGTATATTGTTTGTAAATATTTTAGGGTCTTTACTTTTCTTTTTTTATTTTTAATCCCTAAATGTATGTTGGATTCATGTTCACTTAGTGTATTTTATTTTTTCTTTCTCTCAATTGTAGGGGTGATGTGGTTAAGCACGGGGATAAAATTGAGGGAGTTTTGTGCCATATTTTATATAGTGCTGCATTCTGCAGTTCTTCTGCAGTTTACTCTTTATTACTTATTTCTCACAACAGTGCCTTTAAATAATATTAAATTGACTCCAAATACTCAGGGATAAAGTTTGGAATATTTCTTCATGGAATGTAAGGGGGATTCATGAGAAAAACAAGAACAATCTGGTGTTGCATCTTTTATATAAGTCCCAGTCGGACCTTTGTTTTCTTCAGGAAACACATATGTTAAATGAAGAATAGGCCAAGGATAAAAACAGAAAATGGATTAGAGACATTATCTCATCGGGCGTGAGCCATAATTCCAAGGGGGTGGCGATTATTATCAAAAATTATTTTAAGCCTACGATTGTGGCAAAAGGAGTTGACCAAGATGGGAGGTGGTGCTATTTTACATGTCTATCACATAACCTAAGTAAACCTGTACTATTTTTAAATCTTTATGGACCTTGCTCAGGGCAACTAGATTTCATCATGAAAGTTTATCATCTCCTACTTAAGTTTCCAAACCACATATTTGTCTTGGGTGGGGATTGGAATATGGTCTTAGACCCTAGCATAGACCGCTCAAGTAAGACTAAAGTCGCAAATACCCAGGATTCTATAGCTCTAAGAGAGTTAATACTGGATTTTGAGTTGATGGACCCAGTTTCATTCGGATCCAACTCTGGGAATAATAACTTTTTCACCTACTTTTCCAAATGTCACCACTTCTGGTCTCGCATAGACTTCTTTCTAATTTCCAACATTTTAGCTAAAAGGCAAATCAAACTCTCAACTGAACCTAGATTTCTCTCCGATCATTCAAGGTTAATCCTAGGGATAGGTTTTATGCTCAACTTGTCCCTATCTTATAAAGCGTTTAACTGGTCTCTCAATAGTAATTTACTAAAGGACCAGCCACTAATTGAAGAAATTACTTCTACTTTAAAAGAACTCTTCTCTGCTTCTTGTGACAGTGATATCCCCTTTGATGTTAGATGGGCGGCATGTAAAGCGGTGATTAGGGGAATCCTTATCAGGAAAGCTAGCTTTTTCAAAAAACTGAACAAAGAAAAGATAACCAACCTAGTTACAGAGATTAAAGACTTTGGATGACAAACTTTTAGCTAATTACTCCTTAGACACTGAAAAAGAGCTGCAATTTAAACAAAAAGAACTGTTTGAGCATCACTAATCTAACCTTTCTCTCCAAGAATTACGTTATATCTCTAGATATTCTGAATCCTTACAAACCCCTTCCAAAGCTCTAGCCAGGCTAATAGTTAACATGCCTAAATCCCCCAGAATCACTTTCATTTACCACAATAACACGCTTTACAAATCTGACGCTCAGATTATCCAACTATTTCACCAAATATATTCAGATATTTATGCTAGTAATAACATGCTTCCTACTTATGATGAGATGGAAAAATTCCTGAATGAACTTACCTTCCCAAAATTAGCCGACTCTCAGAAAAGTTTCCTATCAGCTCCACTAGCTATGTCAGAAATTCTGGAAGCCATTAACAACCTCAAGATTGGTAAAGCCCCAGGCCTGGATGGCTATTCACCTGATTTCTACAAAACATTTAAAACTACCCTTGCCCCCATCCTGCTCAAACTTTTTGAATCTTTCTCTAATAAAGGTATAACGGACCTATACATCAATCACTCTAAAACTATACTAATTCCTAAAAACACTCTGGATAGTTTTAACTTAAATAACTATAGGCCAATCTCCCTTATGAATGTGGACATAAAAATTCTCTCAGCCATTCTAGCTAACAGACTTAAAAAAACTATGCATACCTTAATTTCTCCAGAACAAGCAGGCTTTATGCCTAACAGACATACATGGGACAATACCTTAACACTAGAATCCATAATAAATCTCACCAAAAAAGAAAGAAACCCTAGATACGCTATGGTGTTGGATGCTTGTAAGGCCTTCGACCGGGTAAACTGGAACTTTTTGTTTTTGGCTTTGTCGGGCTTTGATATCCCCCCTGACTTTAACAGTATGATCAAAACATTATACAATAGTTCATATACTTGCTTACATATAAACAAGCAATATTCTCAACCGATAAAGATTGTAAATGGTACTAGACAGGGGTGTCCTCTATCTCCCCTACTCTTTAATTTATATTTAGAAACCTTTTTCCTGTTTATCTTGCAAAAAACTTATCACTCAATTCCTAGAATTCTCAACACTAACATCAGTTTTACGGCTTTTGCCGATGACCTGAATCTTTATTTTGAACATCCTATATCTGACTCTAAGAAGATAATTGAATCTCTGAATACCCTTGCCTCTATCTCAGACTACCAAATCAACCAAAACAAATCCTTTATCTTCCCGATCAACCCTATAGCACACAAACAACATCTGTTTCCTGATCTCTCCTTTCATACAGATTACTCTCTTAAGTATCTAGGAGTTTCTTATGACCACTCTTCTTCTTCTACAATCTTCTCTTCTACAATCCAACGTATCAAAAGCCTGGCTTTCTATTTCCCAAGGCATTTCGAGATGGCAACAGTTAAAACTCCCAATGTTAACTAAAACTTCTATCATTAAAATGAATATACTTCCTAAACTCCTCTATCATCTCAACTCTTTTCTATCTTCGGCTTCAATTCTTTTCTTCAACAGAATTCATAAAGCCCTTGCAAAATTCATCTGGCACCCTAAGTCGGTTAGAATCTCATACCAAAGACTTATATTACCTATCTCTGGGGGGCTTGGCGATGCCCAATCTCATCCCTATTGCTAATCATCATCCAAACTCTTCTACTTGGACTCCCTTGTGGGTCAAAGTGTGGTATAATCATGCCCTTAAAAATGATCTTAACCCTGGAGCTCTACCTTTCTTGAATAAATTAAACCTTAAGAAACTAAAGTTACATCACTCCCTGAAGGGGTTAATTAAGACTTTTCAGGAGCTGTTCCAATATCTTAACCTAGGTAATGCTCTCCTACTATTTCAACCTATTCATCTTAACCCGAATTTAAATCTGAATGGTAAAATGATCAACTTAAGTAACTACCCATTAATTAAGGACTTTATCTTATGGGATATGCATAAATTCAACCACCTCTCACTAACAGATCTTCGAGCTGCTTTGGCTTTGCCCAAAAAATATACTATTATCCTGAGGCAATTAAGAGAGCTCACCTCATCTTTTCTTCACAGTTATCCCAGTTCTGATGTTGATCATAACCGCGTAGCAGACCTATTACAAGACTTAGTTCATAGGAAAAACATGCTTTCTGTAGCCTATACAACCTTTTCCTCATTTCTAAATCAAGGGAAAATTATTTTTGCGGATTACTGGGAGCAACAGGGCGCTACCCTCTCACCACAGCAGAAAGCACTATCAATAAAATTCACTCTTAAGTATTCTCCCTTTAAAAAGCTTTTGTATACACAATTTATGATTACAAATAACTTATATCTAACTCCGGTCCACTTGAATAAATTTAATCCGAATGTTTCCACTTCATGCTCCTGCTGCTCTTGTCCCCGTGCTGATATCATTCACATTCTGTGGTTTTGTAGGTACTCTCACAGCATCTGGTGCTCTCTCAAGGTAAGGCTGGACAAAATGGGTTACCATAAATCTACCTTATCCTGGGAAATGGCCTTACTACACATTATCAGCCTTAACATACCTAAATTTAAACTTAGAGCCCTAATTCCACTCTGTCTTCTAATAAAATTTTATATTACCAAGCACTGGATTGACCGCTCTAAGCTGTCCTGGAGGGACTTTAAGAATCTGGCAATTAAATATATTACCTCCCAAAAACTGCTAATAATTAATCCCCACGAATGAGCTTCATACCAGGAACTATGGGATTTTATTTTTCTTCTTTTGACTGACGAATAATGAGCACTACCCACATGTCACTCCACGCCCCTTGCTCATTACAAACTCTATTAACCAGATCTCCCTGCCGCTGGTGTAGGTCCCCCTTTGTGATCTTGGCCATGGATGTTTTTGTCTCTTAATTCCCCCCATTTCTTCAGTACTCTGTTAGTTGGTTGGGGTGAATTGCAGTATGGTAGATGTTGTATCTACACTACCTTTTAAATCTAGTATTTGGAGTTTTCACTTTGTGTAGCATTTCCCTTTCTTCCCTGTACACATTGGCACTTATGTATATAGGTTATGATTTTTGATCACTTATGTAGTAATGCTTAAGTTCAACTCATTTATTGTTGTAATAATGTGTTCTTCTTATTATGCCCGTTGTAGTTATTAAAGCAAATAAAGTGTGTTTTGAGAAAAAAAAGACGTGACAGAAGAATGCCAAAGCATCTGAAAAGTAATATGTGCAAAGCAGAGTGGTACGACCAGTACTTCTTTAAGGTACAGAACCTTTGGCAGTAAAGGCAGAGCTGAAGCTAAGGGTGATGGACATGAATTGCCTGAGATGGGTGGGAGGATGCACACTGTGGAACAGATGAAGGAATGATGACATTAGAGCAGCTGTCAAAGTGGCTCCAATTACAGCGAAGGTCAAAGAGAACAGATTATGATGGTTCAGGCACACTTGCAGAAAAGCAGAAGACGATTTGCTGAAGAAGATTTTGGACAGACAGGAGCAAGGCAAAAGGAAATGAAGACATACGACAAAGAGATGGATGGATTATGTTAGAGAGAAGACCTGAGGCAGTCAGGCATGACTGCAAACAAGACAAGAGAGCATCACTGAATCGAGAGAAGTCATAATAGTTGGTGCAACACTCTTATTTCTTTGACCCCAAACAGAAACTGGAAAGAAGGGGCTGATGATGACTGTGACCCTGCAATCCTCCAAGAGTAGCGCATTAAGGAATAAGGATCCTATGCTTTATTTCTCCATGCTTTTAAATTTAATGAACCCCAGCCTTGCAGCATTCCTGCAATTTCTCTAGTTCATCAGTACTGCTTCTGTCATGTATCGCTGTGATTAGATCGATACAACTTGCATTGTTAGCAATGATTTACTGTAACTGTACAGCTGACTTCTGCTAAATTGCTCCATTTTTTTTAAATATTTCAATTAAAGCATACCTGGAAGCATTTAATGGTCTGGCCATACGTATTTCTAACTATATTTCACTCTTGCAATACATTGTATTATTTTATTTAATGTATTAATTGGGTGAAAAGATGACTCACATGGACCCTTTTCAGACATAGTCTGGGTTTTATGTAGCACAAAACAAGACAAAAAGCATGTAACACATTTTACAAAAAGAAACCAGTCAATAAACATAAATGGAGTTCTCTTTTTACATTGTCGCTGGTTACTAATTTACATCATGTTAAAAAAAATGAGAGCAGATTCAAATCTCTTTGATTATCGCTATCTATACCTCAGCTTATATACAACAACCTAATAAATCTCTTAGTTTAGATTTCTTACAGTTTCTTTACTGGAATGCATATTTAATTTAATTGGTTTCTCACCTTCTGGTAGGCAGCCCTACTCTGTGCATGAAGCTGATTATTTTTTTTTTTCTTCAAATAATTTTTATTAGTTTTATAAACTTGAAACACAAAAGCTGATTATTTTTGTTTATGGAAAGCACACATTGCTGTCATTTGACTTCTTTGTTTTAGATGTGTTCAGATTACACGGTGAAGCACACTGATTTCATATTGGTCCAAAATTACATTAATCCAGTAAGGCTGAGTGAGTTCTAGGTGGCACTACAATATAATACTGCATGATGCTTTTTTGTTTATGCAATTATCCTTAATGTAACTGCATTTTTACTTATTTTAATAAACACGTATTATTCTAGGTGGCACTGTGAAATATTGGCGATGTCTCTGTACTGTATTCTTTTCCCTTATATTCACAGGACATCAGCTCGCATTATTGGCAGTACTGCTAACATGTGCTCACAGTGCCACCTTGTGGCTATTAGTTCAAAGGCTGTACATGATAAATATTTTTCCTCTTGCTGCTCTTCTATTTTTATTTTATCTCCTGCCAAATACCTCTCAACTGCTTATATTTTAAAGGGGTTCTCAAACTTTTACATCACCCTTCTTAAAAGTGGAAATTATTTTGAGAAATTATAAGTTAATAGTACTAGTATTTAAAAGGTGTCCCTAATCTTGGGAATTTTCTGTAATTACTTTTTGATTTCTCCATATCTCCTGAGGTAAAACATGGTTGTTGGACGTCTGTTAGGTCAAAGTAGTTGCTCATGGCCAGACTAGGATTTATCCTCTGTGTGTAGTTGTATGCTGATTACAGCCACTAAATGGAATAAACCTGTAAATACGACTAAGTTAGAACTCACCAGGGTGTACACACATGCACACATGCATGCGCGCACACACACACCTTGACTATTTATTTGTTTTAACCTTTTCTTATTTCCCACTACCCATCTGTGTGTCTGGGTAGGAAGATGGGGAGCTGTTCTGCTATAGGCTTATGAACTTACATAGAATTTGACTTAACTGTGCAAATGTCCAAACCTGTTATATTTCCATAAAATGTATCTGTCCTTCGGATTGTGCTTGTATTGCAGCCTCGGTTCTGTGCCTTTGCCCTTTCTCTAAACCCTCTGTGCTTGTTACTGTGCATCAGCACCCCCACCAGAATGACTATTACCCCTTGTCTCAGGTTGTGACTCTCTGACTCTCAGTAGGATCTTGATTCAGGATCCACGCATTTGCTTTTGAAGCCATCTGTTCACAGATTTGTTACTCATCATAAAGAGAAGCTGATTGCAGAGCCACTGCAGGGGACAGTGCATAATACTCCTGCTCTTTATACATTGTATCAGAAATGATGGTCCTAATTCAAGCCAAATACCCGAATGGCTTAGTGTACAGTAGCATTAAGCTTTACCACATTTACTGTTTGTGCACTTTACCTCCTAATATTCCAGTATGACTAGTTGTCCATCCAACTACACATCAGAGTTATTAGTGCCACACAGACTGGAAAACTACTCACCTCCTGGTGTATACTGCTCTGTCTTTTCCCTTCCTTACTCCAGGCATTTTATAACTATAACATTGGCAAATCCTCTATTTTCTCTTTGTTATAACTAATTCTCCATTGATAGCCATTATTTTAGAAACTGTTACCTGACATCTCCTCAGCCTGCCTTCCTCATAGCAACACACCTTTATATATAAAGTAACAACACATGCTCAAAACACATTACATTTTCTTACTTGTAAACACTGAAATTATACTACTGTTAATATTTTTCAGTAAAACAGGTTTATTTCATACATCAGTCTTGTATCCTATTTTACTATTTCCATAGTTTTTAAATTATTTCTAGTATGTATAAATGTAATTACCTACCTTCCTTCCTTTGCTACTACCCACCTGTGCCAGAAATTTACACATGATACTTATTTTTGGGCAGATGATGGCCTTGATTCTTAATTTTTTCTTGTTTACTTACATGTATGATGGTCATGATAGTTTATTACTTCTTGTTTACTTATGTGTATGAAGCCATGACTGGTCATTTCTTCTTGTTTACTTATGTCTGGATGAAGCACAGTTTTTCAGCTTGCCATTTACTGAAAATTATATACTGAAAATGGCGAAATGGAAAACCAAAAAAAAAAAATCATAAAAACAAATATTATTTGCATGGAGCAACACCCCCCCCACACACACACACACACACACACACACACACACACACACACACACACACCTCCCATGTGGGAGGCTCTCTCCCAACCCCTACACTACAGTATCACCACAGAGAAGTAAAAGGCAAAAAAGTGTTGAAAAGTGCTATGTCGGTGCACATAACACAATACATTGTAGAAGGGCGCTATGTCGGTGCATATAATACAACACATTCCAGAAAGGTGCTATGTTGGTGCACATAACAACACATTCCAGAAAGGTGCTATGTCATGTATATAATACAACACATTGTAGAAGGGTGCTATGTTGGTGTACATAACAACACATTGCAGAAAGGTGCTATGTTGGTGCACATAATACAACACATTGCAGAAAGATGCTATGTTGGTGCACATAACACATTGCAGAAAGGTGCTATGTCAGTACATATAATACAACACGTTCCAGAAAGGTGCTATGTTGGTGCACATAATACAACACATTGCAGAAAGATGCTATGTTGGTGCACATAACACATTGCAGAAAGGTGCTATGTCAGTACATATAATACAACACATTGCAGAAAGGTGCTATGTTGGTGCACATAACACAACACATTGCAGAAAGGTGTTATGTTGGTGCACATAACAACACATTGCAGAAAGGTGCTATGTTGGTGCACATAATACAATACATTGCAGAAAGGTGCTATGTTGGTGCACATAATACAACACATTGCAGAAAGGTGCTATGTTGGTGTACATAACAACACATTGCAGAAAGGTGCTATGTCATGTATATAATACAACACATTGTAGAAGGGTGCTATGTTGGTGCACATAACACAACACACTGCAGAAATATGCTAAGTTGGTGCATATAACAGCACATTGCAGAAAGGTGCTATGTCGATGCATATAATACAACACATTGTAGAAGGGTGCTATGTTGGTAACACAACACACTGCAGAAAGATGCTATGTTGGTGCATATAACAGCACATTGCAGAAAGGTGCTATGTCGGTACATATAATACAACACATTGTAGAAGGGTGCTATGTTGGTGCACATAACACAACACACTGCAGAAAGATGCTATGTTGGTGCATATAACAGCACATTGCAGAAAGGTGCTATGTCGATGCATATAATACAACACATTGTAGAAGGGTGCTATGTTGGTGCACATAACACAACACACTGCAGAAAGATGCTATGTTGGTGCATATAACAGCACATTGCTGTGAAACTCACCAAAACATTTAATCCTCTTAAGCACCAGTGCTTCAACAACTTGTAGGTAAGCCCTTCTTCATTAACAGCAACGTTATTGTTATTAAAAACTGTTAAAACGTTTATTCATAATGCTTTTATTTATTTGTTTGCTTGTCTGTTTACTGCATGATACAATGTAATTTGAACATCTCAGCCAGATAAAAAAAAAATATATATATATATATATAGAGAGAGAGAGAGAGAGAGAGGGCGAGCAAGAGAACAGGTGACTCAGGGTATGACTTTGTAATACATTTGGGAGCTGCAAACAGTTATGCAGGAAGACAGGGTGGACATTATTTAGTATTACAATGTAACAATGTAATGTAAGGGGTCTGGGTAGGGACATGGTGAGCTGCAGGCAGTGATACAGGAGGAGAGGGTGGACATTACTTAGCATTACAACGTAACAATATAATGTAAGGAGTCTGGGTAGGATGATGTGGGGTTGCATATAGTGATGCAGGAGGGGAGGGTGGACATTACTTAGTATTACAATGTAACAATGTAATGTAAGGTGTCTGGGTAGGATGATGTGGAGTTACATATAGTGATGCGGGAGGGGAGGGTGGACATTACTTAGTATTATAATGTAACAATGTAACATAAGGGGTCTGGGTAGGGAGATGGGGACCTGCATACAGTGATGCTGGAGGGAGGATGGACATTACTCAGTATTACAATGTAACAGTGTAATGTAAGGAGTCTGAATACGGAGATGGAGGGCTGCAATGGGTGATGCTGGAGGGGAGGGTGGACATTACTTTGTATTACAATGTAACAAAGTAATGAAAGGAGCCTGAGTAGGGAGATGAGCTGCAGGTCACATAGGGATGTAAGAGGGGAGGGTAGGAATTGCTGGTATCACAGAAACATCAATCAATAAAAAGATCAGGTGTGACATGGAGGTGGGTGACCATAGGCTGTTCAGAAAAACAGAGAAGGAAAATATGGCGAAGGAGGACAAAACCATCTGAATGATGACACTAGATGTAAGCCAATAGGGGAGGCACAACATCTAATCAAGAACAGAGCAAGGGGGTAGACCATACCTCTCAACTGTTTCACAGAATGTCCAGATTTTTACTTAACGTTTTGGCCTGTTCCTCATAAAATACATGGCTTTCTGACAAATTGTAAATTGAAGTAACTAAATAATAACAGACATTTGAGTTTTGGATTTCATATACTACAGAAAATGCAGACTAATGCATTTTATTGTGCCAGCTTTCTAACTTATAAGAGCAATATATTTAAAATCTGTCCCTGATTTTGGGCCTGTGTTCCCCCATTATTTTTTATGTTGCCCAGAATTCTTGTGCTAAAAAGTTGAGCTGTATGGAAGAAAGGTGGGGGTGAACCTGGTTCAAGTGCCCAAGCATCAAAGGAAGTGAGGGAGGGGGAAGCCAGTGGATTAATGTAGAAAATCTTCCCCCAGACATCAACAAAGGAGGATGACAGTCTGGTTGAGAAAATAAAGAAGTGGAAATAGGAATAAATTATAATACTCATCGAGATCTGATTCTGCCACGAGCAGCTTGGGAGATTCCACTCACCAGGGTTGAGAAGGAACAAGTGTTGCCTGTGGTCAAGGACATGAAAAGAGCCAGGCAATTAGTCTGGAACTGTTCCAGAAAGGAAGGACAGAATTGTTAAAGGGGTTCCAACTAAGAAAGAAGGGATGATGGATGTTCACATAATGGTACCATTAGCTGATAGGGAACATGCCAGTGTGTGTGGTTTAGAGTGGGAGGGGGGGGGACTGTATGAATGCAAAGATAAAGGAAATGGTGGACGATTTCAGAACACTGTATTATGCTGAGCTGGTGGTGAAGGTAAAAGATGAGCTGGGATGGTAAACTGAGGGACTAAACAAACCATGGGGATGGTCAAGCATGAAACAGACACAGGGCTACAGACAACGTTCTGAGGAAAAGGACAAAAAGGCCAAAGCAGTGTCATAAACATGTGAGGTTTGTGATGACGGCAAAGGAGAGGTCCTTACAAGACAAAGAAATGAGGCTGCATGTAGATTAAGGTGGCGTAGTAAAAGAAGGCTAAAAGGAAGCTAACAAAAGGGCAGCAAGGGAACATGAAGAAAAACAAAACTCGTTGGGTACGTGCTCAAAAAGGAAGGAACCGATCTGGCCACTCTAAGCAAAGATGAGAAAATGATCACACAAGACTGGAAACATCAGATGCACTCCTCCTATTTTTGTAAAGGGAGGGAGGCAAGACAGAAAAGAGAAAACCATTGAGAAATGCCAACATCGAAAGAGGAGAGTTCAGTGGGAAATGGCTGCTTATAGAGAGGGTAAAGCACAAAGGCCAGGTGGGTTGACTCCTGGAATTGTTAGGAATATGACCAGTGTGCTGGCAGATCCTCTGACAGAGATCTTCAACATATCACTGGCTAGTGCAGAAGCACCTTATTACTGAAGGGCTAAAAGTGAGGTACCCTTGTATGAGGAGAGAAACAGAAAAAATATGTGGAACTACAGGCCTGCCAGTTTATCAGCACTGGTGGGGAAAACTGTTAGAGAGAATCCTGAACATAAGGTTGGTAAAGAACTACAGTTACCAGAACAGCAACCAACATGACCTCATGACCAGAAGGAGCTTCCAGTTGGATCAAGCCAGCTTTATGATTGGATTACAGGTGAACTTGACAGGAGAGTACCAGCAGGTATTGTCTACCTGGACATTAGCAAGGCATTTAATTCAGTCTCATACAAGAAGACAAGGGGAAAATGGGATGGACTGGGGTGACCAAAACTGAGGAACTAGAGATTTGCATGGCTGAATGAGGGCACTGGTGATTATGGTGAGAGGGACATTTTCAGAAATTGAGAACTGGACAAGTAGAGTACTGCAGTAGTCTGGCATGGATCCAATACTCTTCAGTGTATTTGTTTCAGACATACAGACACATCAGAGAGTCGAGAACAGAATCATCACCTTTACTGATGACACAAAGAAGTAGGGGATGGGGCAGTCAGTATAAGGAAAGATTTTTTAAAAGCTGACCAAGTACACACAATTATTACAGCTCAGTTTCATAGATAGTTACTAGGCAAGCAGCTGAGGAGACCATTAAGCAGCCTAGTCCAAATTCCCAAATCCCTAATGCACTGTCTGGTTAACAGACTTGCTGAGCGTCACAAAGCAGACAAATGAAAGTGGAAAGATTCAAACCCTGTACTCTTGAAAGATGAAGCATCTCATTAACAGGTCAAAGCTTTAGCAAGCAGCATTAATTAACAAGTCAAAGCTTTAGCAAGCAGCATTAATTAACAAGTCAAAGCTTTAGCAAACAGCATTAATTAACAAGTCAAAGCTTTAGCAAACAGCATTAATTAACAAGTCAAAGCTTTAGCAAACAGCATTAATTAACAAGTCAAAGCTTTAGCAAACAGCATTAATTAACAAGTCAAAGCTTTAGCAAACAGCATTAATTAACAAGTCAAAGCTTTAGCAAGCAGCATTAATTAACAAGTCAAAGCTTTAGCAAACAGCATTAATTAACAAGTCAAAGCTTTAGCAAACAGCATTAATTAACAAGTCAAAGCTTTAGCAAACAGCATTAATTAACAAGTCAAAGCTTTAGCAAGCAGCATTAATTAACAAGTCAAAGCTTTAGCAAACAGCATTAATTAACAAGTCAAAGCTTTAGCAAGCAGCATTAATTAACAAGTCAAAGCTTTAGCAAACAGCATTAATTAACAAGTCAAAGCTTTAGCAAGCAGCATTAATTAACAAGTCAAAGCTTTAGCAAACAGCATTAATTAACAAGTCAAAGCTTTAGCAAGCAGCATTAATTAACAAGTCAAAGCTTTAGCAAGCAGCATTAATTAACAAGTCAAAGCTTTAGCAAACAGCATTAATTAACAAGTCAAAGCTTTAGCAAGCAGCATTAATTAACAAGTCAAAGCTTTAGCAAACAGCATTAATTAACAAGTCAAAGCTTTAGCAAACAGCATTAATTAACAAGTCAAAGCTTTAGCAAACAGCATTAATTAACAAGTCAAAGCTTTAGCAAGCAGCATTAATTAACAAGTCAAAGCTTTAGCAAGCAGCATTAATTAACAAGTCAAAGCTTTAGCAAACAGCATTAATTAACAAGTCAAAGCTTTAGCAAACAGCATTAATTAACAAGTCAAAGCTTTAGCAAGCAGCATTAATTAACAAGTCAAAGCTTTAGCAAACAGCATTAATTAACAAGTCAAAGCTTTAGCAAGCAGCATTAATTAACAAGTCAAAGCTTTAGCAAGCAGCATTAATTAACAAGTCAAAGCTTTAGCAAACAGCATTAATTAACAAGTCAAAGCTTTAGCAAGCAGCATTAATTAACAAGTCAAAGCTTTAGCAAGCAGCATTAATTAACAAGTCAAAGCTTTAGCAAACAGCATTAATTAACAAGTCAAAGCTTTAGCAAGCAGCATTAATTAACAAGTCAAAGCTTTAGCAAACAGCATTAATTAACAAGTCAAAGCTTTAGCAAACAGCATTAATTAACAAGTCAAAGCTTTAGCAAGCAGCATTAATTAACAAGTCAAAGCTTTAGCAAGCAGCATTAATTAACAAGTCAAAGCTTTAGCAAGCAGCATTAATTAACAAGTCAAAGCTTTAGCAAACAGCATTAATTAACAAGTCAAAGCTTTAGCAAGCAGCATTAATTAACAAGTCAAAGCTTTAGCAAGCAGCATTAATTAACAAGTCAAAGCTTTAGCAAGCAGCATTAATTAACAAGTCAAAGCTTTAGCAAACAGCATTAATTAACAAGTCAAAGCTTTAGCAAACAGCATTAATTAACAAGTCAAAGCTTTAGCAAGCAGCATTAATTAACAAGTCAAAGCTTTAGCAAACAGCATTAATTAACAAGTCAAAGCTTTAGCAAGCAGCATTAATTAACAAGTCAAAGCTTTAGCAAACAGCATTAATTAACAAGTCAAAGCTTTAGCAAGCAGCATTAATTAACAAGTCAAAGCTTTAGCAAACAGCATTAATTAACAAGTCAAAGCTTTAGCAAACAGCATTAATTAACAAGTCAAAGCTTTAGCAAACAGCATTAATTAAAAAGTCAAAGCTTTAGCAAGCAGCATTAATTAACAAGTCAAAGCTTTAGCAAACAGCATTAAATTGCCAGGCTAACAAATGTAATGAGCTGCACTTGGGCTACAACAACATGCTGTGAAATGTTAGCCTGGGGAGTGCAAGTGATGGCAACAACACAGAAAAAGCATCTGTTGATCCAGTACCATAAATAGTTTGGGGTGAAGGCTGCAGTTACTCCAGGTGCAAGATGTCAGATGGTGCAATCAGCAATAGCTACCAATTGTGATTCACTTACACAGATGCAATACTATTAGTAATTACAAAGTACTGCTGAATGAATGTGTGTGGCACCTTAGGAGGGGGCTTCTGTAAGCCTTGCTACAGTTTAGAAGAGGTAACGTCCTTTTTTTTTTTTTACTTAAACTTTGGCAGAATACTTTATTCTTGGACCTCAACACTGGGTTAAGGAGCACTGGTGTGGGGACTGCTCAAGATACCAAATGACACCCATACCAGAATATCAGGAACAGAGGGCAGTAGCAGCAGCAGTATATTATGGTACATCCTTTATGGTGGGGCTGGACTCAAGAAACAAAGAGGTAATGTCTTCCACTATATCAAGCCCTGGTTACACCACACTTTAAACACTATGCACTGTTCTGAGGCCAAACAAGGAAAGAAAGATCTGGCTGTTAGAAAGAGTCCAGATCAAAGTTAACAGAAAATTGCATGGGGTGGGGGGGTGATATGAACATAGAGAAGAGAAGTCATACTTCTTGACTGAGACCGGAAGAGAGGAGAGACCATGAAATCAGTACACAGCATCATGTCAGGAAGATATGAAGGAGTCATTCAAAACAGGAAGGACAGGGGGGGGGGTCATTGATACTGCTGCTCAAGATCATGTCAGGGAGATCTAAAGGGGTCATCAAAAACAGGAAGAATAGAAGGGGAGTCATGATTCTGGTGCACAAGATGAGGAAGGACAGAAGGAGAAGAGCACATACAGCAGATTGTAGGAACACACTATGTCTAGGATCTCTAAGAGTACTGTTTCATAGAGAGGGCTGTGGATCAATGTAATGCAGCAACATAACAGCTGGCAAATAGGAAACCCAAAGAGGCATTCAAGAGGACATGGGACATCTGGAAAAGGATAAGGGGGGTACTAAGAATGGAGGGAGATGTAGAATGTTAAATTCACATAAAACGTGGACTATACATTTTATTGCCTCATTCTGCCTTCAGGATAATGTAATGCGAGGGTGTTTCATATGATAAAATATTCTCTCTTCAGTTGCATCCTGTTCTAAGGACAGTAAATGACACAGCATTCTGTGTTGAGAATGAATCTCAAGAATCTCTTTGTCTGAGAAAGAAGGAAGCCCAGTTTCTTGTAATTCAAACAGATCCAAAATTGTGAAATCACTGCAGTTTCCTGCATGCCCAACTGTACTGTTTTCAGAGACTGGCCAGTATAAGACAGTTATCTAAGTAAGAGTAAATATATACCACTTGAAACTGAGATGGACAAAAACTGGAGACAGACTTTGGAAAACACCTTGGATTCAATACGAACTTCTAAATGGTGGGGAAGTAAATTGCTACTTGCAATTCTCTATTCAAAATGTTAGAAACTGCCTGGGGGTCTTATGGATTCAAATATGGAAATTGGTATTTTTTATATCCAAGGTTAGTGTCCAAGCATTCTCATTAACCAGAAGAAGAACAGTAAAAAAAGTAAACATCCAGAACAGGCTTGCTGTTCCTGAACTGTTTGAAAGTTTCTGTGAGGCCATTTTTGCTTGGGCTGAGGGAGGGTCTCTGTGATCAGTGGCAGTGAATAACATTGAGCAGCTTCCCTGCCCCCCGTAGAGGTGGTTACTGACTTGAAACTGTAGTTTTATTGTCCATTTTGGGTCTATTCCTGCTTCTTTCCAGCCCCTGCTATCAAGCACGCTTTAACGTGCTTTAGCGCGATTTAGCGCGGAGTTGCCACTAGAGCAGCATCGGGCAGCGGCGGTTAAACAAGGTTAAACTCTTTATGGCTCCAGAAAGTCTGTTCTTCAATTTTTCCCTTAGAACTGCTCTGTTAGGAACCTAAACAGTTTATACCTTCACTAAAAAGTGCAGCACTTGTTCCAAATAGCTTTTTCTTCTCAAAAAGCTCAGCACTTGTCTTATAAGCATATCCCTTGTCTTATAAGCATTCTCTTTGCAGGTCAAGCACTCCTATATTATACAAATCTCTCACTAGTAAAACCCCCCAGGAGTGCCCACTTCCTGCTAAGCCCACTACTTTTCTGTCTCATACCAACTCATAATTCTTTCTAGCATGTCGAAGGGTCAGATGCTGGCGTCCTCTCCTGCCCAGTTGGTGAATCTGGGAATTCTGAGACAATGTTACAATTGCCTCATGTACACGGACAACCCTCTCCTCCTCCCACGTAACACTAACACTTGTGAGAGATGCAGCTATTTAGCCAGACTGGAGGCTGAGCTCTCTCAACTCAGGACTGGCAAGACCAGGCAGGAGGAGAAGACAACTACACACACCACAATACCAGTCTCACATAACTCAACCACACCACTGAATCAAACACATAAACACACTAAGACATACTCGGAGGCTCTGAGTAAAAATTTACCTAAACAGCAGAGGCCTCCAAAGCAGACACCCAAGCAACTGCAAACTCAATACACCACACAAACAACACATAAACAACAAAATCAGTGTGCAAAGCAGTCACTGCCCTTAAGGCCAAATACAACACCAAACATACTTGTCATAAGTGACTCCATAGTCAGACACACTGACGTCCCGCTCACCAGACTGTGTAAGGAGAAGGTCACAGTAAGCTGCCTGTCGGGCGCTAGAATCCGCCACATAACGCAAGCACTCAGGTCTCTCAACAGCAGGTACAAGTATGACTCAGTCATTGTCCACACTGGTGTCAACGACCTGAGACGTACCTCCTTGGACTACATGAAAAGAGACATTGAGGAGCTCTCTGATTATGTAGCCCAGGCAGGTATGACCCTGACCTTGAGCAGTATCCTACCTTCACCTAGAATGATGCCACAATACAGTGATAAGATGATCAGCTTTAATAATTGGCTTAAATTCTGGTGTCATTCAAAGGGGATCCAATGTCTGTCTGCCTGGGATGACATGCTGGACAAGCCACGCTGCTTCGCAAGGGACGGCTTGCACCTGTCACCCCTAGGCTTCTGGATATTGGCAAAGGCTCTTGCCACCCCCATAGTGCCTTTTTTAGGCAAGGCTCAAATTCTAAACCTACCACCCTAGAACACAAAAAAGGAAAAAAACTAAGGGTAATGCTGCTCAATGCCAGAAGTCTCAATCTCAAGATGCACGCACTCGAGGCCCTTCTCAGTATGGAGAACATCGATGTCTGTGCTGTGACTGAAACCTGGTTCAAGGCTCCCGAGAGCACCCCGGCACTATCAGGTTTCACCTCATATCATGCGTTCTGGCCCCAAAATCCGGACGACACCAAGAAAGGAGGGGGGGTGTCCATATTCATAAAGGACACCCACACCTCAAGGTTGGTGGCAACGCACGATGCATCGGAGACCATCCAGGTGCAATTAACCATAGGCAAGACTGCTCTGCAATTTGTAGCATGTTACAGGCCACCCTCTCAAACTCAGGAACCTCACATGGCCTTCCTGAAAACATTGGAGGGGATAAATGTATCTCCAAACACCATCATAGTAGGTGATTTCAACTACCCTAACATAGACTGGGAACACTACTCAAGCCCAAACACTCTAGCCCAAAGGTTCCAGGAGTTCATAAACTCAAATGCCATGGAACAACTAGTCACCATCCCCACAAGAGGAGAAAACATACTTGATCTCATCATCATGAATATGGGATCACAATGTTCAACACCGGAAGTATACCCCTCACTGGTGAGATCAGATCATAAACTAATCTCGCTGGAGGTCCTCATCCCGCCCCCACCTGAAATAAAAAAGACCACAGTAAAAAACTTCTCAAAAGCCGACTTCACACTTCTAAAAACTAGCGTGGTCTCCTTTAAGGCCCCTGAGCCAGTGGTAAACATTACTCAAACCACTGAATCACTTACAAATGCCTTCTACCAGCACCTACAGGACTGCATGGATCAGGCAATCCCAAACAAAACTAAGACTCTTTGTACCAAAGGCAAGCGTCCAGTCTGGTGGACCCCAGCCATAAACAAGCTCTACAACAAAAGGGGGAAGCTACTACAAGATAGAGCAAAATCCTTGAAAGGTAAGACACCTTTGATCATTATAAGTAAAAACTAAGAGCTCTCATAAAATCATCCAAGGCAAATTTTGAGAGAAAAATCGCCAAGGACTCAAAAGACAATCATAAGGCCTTCTTTAGCTATGTTAGAAACCTAGGAGGAAACTCCCAGATATGCTCAGAATTAGTTCAAAATGATGTGAAGATTACTGAACCTACACACATTGCCAACATACTGGCTGACAGGTTCAGTGCAAACTTCTCCCCCCCCCCAAAAGGAGAGATATCTATACCACAGGATTGTAGCACCCCAAACATCTCCAACGCCCAGGTGAGAACTGCCCTCTCCAAGGCAAAAAACACAGCATCCATGGGACCGGATGGTGTCCCCGGCTGTGTGCTCCATTAACTCAATGAGGAATTAAACCCGCAGTTAGGACAGCTGTTTAATCTTAGCCTCACCTCAGGATACGTACCCAAGGAGTGGCGCACGGCGACTGTGGTCCCACTTCACAAGGGCGGTGCCTCCACCGACCCTGGTAATTACCGTCCCATTAGCTTGACAAGCCTTATCTGCAAAGCCATGGAGAGGATCATAATGGAACTCATAAATAAAGACATAGGGAACTTGCAGACTTTGGATCCAACCCAGTTTGCCTTTGTCAAAGGCAGATCATGCCTTTTAAACTTGGTTGACTTTTTCGAGACAGTCACCAAGGCCATTGATGAGGGAAAGGCAGTCCATACAGCCTACCTCGACCTGGCAAAGGCCTTCAACACAATACCCCACTCAGGTATCATCGAAAAACTCATCAGCTTGAATGTAAACCCATACATCGCAAGATGGGTTGCAAACTGGCTAAGTGACAGAACCCACAGGGTCAGAGTTGCTGGAGCCATGTCAGACTCAAAGCCTGTCACAAGTGGTGTCCCACAGGGCTCAGTCCTGGGTCCACTCTTGTTTGGCATCTACTTTTCTGAAGTACAAGCAAACACAGGAGGGTTATGGCTGACAAAGTTTGCAAATGACTGCAAACTGGGCGCCATAGTCGAAAACACATCTGACACAGATATCCTTCAGAAGGGCCTCACAGAAACGGATAACTGGTGCCAGAGCCATGGTCTAAAGTTAAACGCCAAGAAATGCATAGTCATACCCTTCGGGAAAAACAAGGTTACCCCTAGCTACCATATAGGTGGCAATCCACTGAGCACAGAAGAAGTCATCAGGGATCTAGGGACCCAGGTTGACAGTAGCCTTCGCTTGACACTCATGTTGCTAAAGTAGTTAGGAAAACCTTCTACATTGCCCACCTGATCATGAAGGGATTCACATCTAGATCAAGGGAGGTCATCGTCCCCCTGTACTCATCACTCATTAGACCTATGATTGAGTACAATGCCCCATTCGGAATGTATCTGACCCGACACCTGCAGCAGCTGGAAAGGCCCCAAAAGTTCCTCACCAAAAGGATAAAGGGTCTCAAAAATATGTCTTATGCTGCCCGACTGAAAGAACTCAAGCTCTATTCAGTCTCATACCGCTTGCTCAGAGGTGACCTGTGCCTGACATATAAGGCCATGTCAAACCCAGATTTGATGAATATGCTTCACCTCAAAAAATCTAGATCCCTCAGAACCACAAGGGCGGGAGACTTAAACCTTGACACGGTTATTAATAGAACGTGCTGGAGGGACAAATTCATCACCCAGAGACTCCCTATGCTGTGGAACAAAATCCCGGTACATGTGAGGCAGAGCACCTCGCTGGCCTTGTTCAAGAGGAATCTTGACCAATGGATGGGAGATCGCAGATATACCCCAGGGATTACTTCAGTGTCACTACTTGACAGAGGCACAGCAAAATAATAGGCATAGTTTTATTCAAACTAAAGGGGTGGCGAAAGCCACATAACTATGGGCTAGGCTTATAAATGCCCTTGGGCAGATAGCCTAGTATGAACCTATGAACCTATGAACCTAAATAAAAAAAAAAGTCCTATCCTAAATGAATAGGAAGAAATAAACACATCAAATAAGCACAACTCCACCAGGACTTGTAGTAACGAAGACCAGCAACTAGATTAGCGGTTAAAAGTTCATTCTCCGCTTTCGTCTATAAAAGACTTCCTCAGAACAAAATAGAGACTCAGAACATTTTGTCTGAAAATTTGAAAAGACTTACAAAATGTTTTTTCTAAGATTACCTCAATGAGATCATTATCTAATGAGACTAAAGGAATGTACCAATGAAGACTAAAGGAATGTACCAATGAAGACGAAAGGAATGTACCAATGAAGATGAAAGGAATGTACCAATGAAGACTAAAGGAATGTACCAATGTGGGGCTTGTTCTGCTTGTAGGCATGTTTTGGAAGGTCCATTTGTAAATTTGAACCATTTAGATAAAACTATAGCTATTTCTGGTGCTTTTACTTGCAAAACTGAAGGAATTATATACATTAGTGTTTGTTCCTACTGTGAATGTCTTTATGTAAGAATGACTATAAGGAGTTTAGAAAAACGTATCAAAGAACATCTATAGTCTATAAAGGTTAAGGACCAGAATAATGCTTTATTTAAGCGCACGTTAGTGTGCAAGGAGAGCAAAAAGCTTTTGTTTTCTATTCTAGAACAAGTGCCAAAGGATCTTAGAGGAGGACATTATAGGGACATGGTTAAGCAAACAGAGATACTTTGGCAGTTGAAACTAAGAGCAGATAAACCCCCTGGATTAAATGAAACTATTAACCTTAAATGTTTTTGAAAAACAAAACGTTGGAAGTTAATAAATCTGGCAGGGACAAGTAGACATATGTTATTCATCTATGAAATATTTAAAAAAAACAATAGTGGTATTGGATGTTTTTACATTTTTTACATATTTTACTTTTCAGCTGATTATTTTTATTGTTCCCTTAATTGATTAAAAGTTGATCTGCTTGGTTAATTTTAATTATTTATTTATTTGTTTATTTATTTTACATTTTTTGACTGGGAATGTCCGGCTGGACACATGTCCATTTTCAGCTGAGGCCTGGGGAGAAAAGCTCCATTTACATGCTATATACTAACATTCTACTACAGACTAGTTACTATTTACAATACAGAGATAACACACTTCTAATACATTATGGTACATAGTAGACTAATAAATGTTGTCATGCATTTCTTTAGAATTTATAAATACAATATTTTGCAGTTATGCTTTCATAGGTCACATTAGGATTAGAGACTCGTTGGGAGACTTTGGTCTGTGTAAATAGTTGTTGCTTGTATCCTTGTCTTTACCCAGGGGCATTACAGGAGCATAGCCAATTGTTTGTAAGGTGGATTGCAGGAGTTTTTTTAAATTGTTTAGTAGAGGTATTGGATGTAAGGGTGGCTGGTAGAGTGTTCCAGAGTTTGAGATGTAGTAGCTAAAGAGAGATTTCCCTGCTTCATTGTTATATTTGGTAATTTCTAGAAGATTAAGGGTGCTGGATCTCAAGGTTCTTGTTGTGGTGTGAGGTTGTATAAGATGTTGGCGGGATGGGATTTTGTCTGGGTAGTAGTATAGCTTATGTGCTAGTGACAGTTGATTGAGTTGAAATAGTCGAGGGAGTTCTAACCAGTTTAGCTTTTTGAGGGAGGTGCAATGATGTGTCCTATATGCGGATGCTGTAGCAAATCTAGCTATCTTATTGTAGCAAGATTCTAGCTTATTTAGGTTGGATTTACGAAGGTTGTTTAGGACTGGGGATGCATAGAGGAGGATGGATAGCAGATGTGACCTGGCTATTGTGGTTCTGGATTGGTTTGTGAGAAATTGTTTGTTACGCTAGAGCAGGCCGAGTTTTTTGTGGACTTTCTTGATAGTTTGGACAGTGTGCAGGTCAAATCTTAGGTTGTTGTCTATTTCGATGCCTAGAAGTTTGGTGTGGGTAGTTGGGGGGGATTTTAGTTTTGTCATCAGAGGTTATCGTGAAGTTATCTGTTGGGGGGGGGGTTCTATGAGAGGAAAATAGCAGTAATTTTGTTTTATTTGGGTTAAGAATGACGTGGTGGTTAGTGAACCAGGTTTCTGCTAGTGAGAAGGACTCTTGTGTTTGTTTGTGGAGATGGTCTAGGGTGGGGGGGGGGGGCCTGCACATATGATTGTGGTATCATCTGCGTATTGAATAACTGAGGCCCTGGGGGTGGAGGATGGGAGTTGATTGGTGAATAGTGTGAAGAGCAATGGTCCTATAATGGAACCTTGAGGGACTCCTAAGGATACTGGTAGTAGAGGGGATAGTTGGTTTTGCCATTTTACTGCCTGATGCCATCCTGATAGATAACTCTTCATCCATGTGATGGAGGAGGAAATAAGATTTAAGGTTGAGAAGTCTGTTGTGGTTAACCATATTGAAAAACTTGGATAAGTCTAAAAATATGGCTGAGACAAGTTTTCCATTATTTCTGTGGTAATTAATGGTATTAGTGGAATGCTATAAGTGCAGTGGACGTACTGTGGAAGGACCTAAAGCCATGCTGGTTTTTAGATAGTAATTTGTTTTCTAGGAGGTAGTTCTTAATTTGAGTGTGTATGATCCTTTCTAGGATTTTAGATATGGGTGATAAGATAGCAGTAGGACAATAGTTATTGAGTTCAAAGGAGTTACCTCCTTTGTGTAGCGGCATGATATGGGAGATTTTCCATAGTTGGGGTACTTTACATTCTGTGATAGATCTGGTAATGAGAATAGCAACCAGATAGGCTATGGCTGTTGTTACTATTTGGAGGTATTCTGTGGGTAGATTGTCCTCAGCCAGGGTGGTGGGTTTGAGTTTTGGGAGGAGTTTTTGATGGTTTTGATAGATACTGGTTGGAAGATAAAGTGAGGGCTGCTAGCTTGTGTTTCCATTGTGGTTGGTGTGTTTGTTGGGGTTGGATGAGAGGAGTTTATTTGGTTATTAGCTAGGGCCTGGATTGCCTCAGTAAAGTATTTGTTAAACTGTGTGGGGATATTGTCATTATTGTTCTCTGTTTTGGGTGCAGGGGTAGTCGTTTTCCAGGTTGCAGTACAGAGTTGACTGCAGCCCGGAATGTTTTGGGGTTTCTAGCATGTTTTTCTTGTAGATTTTGGTAATAGGTGGTTTTGTCTGTTTTGATGAGTTTCTTGGTTTTGTTTCACAGTTCTAAGCATTTTTGTTTTTCTATTTGGTTTTGTCTTTATGAAATTGTTCCCATGCTTTGTTCCTTTCTTTGAAAATAGTTTTGGTGGCTTTAGTTAACCAGCGGGCATGTCTGGCTTTTATTCTAGTGGTTCGGGGTGTGGGGGAGGGCATGTTGGTTCAGTATGTTTAGGAAAGTTGAGTTAAAGTGTTGCACTGCCTCATCAAGTGGTAACTGTTTTAAAGGGGTCCAGTTGCAACTTTTTAGGTTGTTGTTAAAGGCATTAGGGTTAAAGATCTTTTTGTTTCTGACTTCTTTATGTGTTACTTGGAATATATGGGGAGTTTTGGTTCTCAGTAGATATGTTGGTTGTTGGTTGCTGAGGATGTCTGGACGACATCCAGTTTGGGCTGCAAGGGATGGGTGGGATGTAAGCATCCAGTCCAGTATGGATGGTGTTTGTTTTTTTTTTTTATCATTTCTGGAGGGAGATGAAATAACTTGGGTAAACCCATGGAGGTTAATGTGGGTGACTGGATTTTAGCTAGAACAGTTGAGACAATCTATGTTAAAGTCACCTAATATGATATTCTCTTGAGGTATGGAGTTTGTGACACATTCTAGTAGGTTTTCCATAATTGTAATGTTATTTCCAGGGGGTATGTGGCCTCCTATGATATTAATATGTTTTTTGGGGTTCAATTTAAACTTGGCAAGAATGAATTCGACATTTTTGCTATCTGAGAGGGTAATCTGAAGTTGTTCAGGGTTAATGTGGTTCTTATACATTACAGCTACCACCCCTCCCCTTTTTCTTAGTCTGTCCTTCTGATAGATATTATACCCAGGAGCTGTAATTTCATTTTTGTGGATTTCAGGCTTTAGCCAGGTCTCGGTCAGCAGGACAATGTCTGGCTTGTATAGCACTAATAGGACATGTAGGTCATGAACCATATTGAGGATACTTCTCATGTTTAGGTTGAGAGTGAGCAGAGAGGTTATTTGCCTATGGATTAGGGTATTAATTATGTTGGGGTATGGGGTGACTGTTGTAGCTGGACCTGGGTTAGGGTGTATGTCCCCACTACTAACGAGTTTTTTTAGTAAAGACTGGTAGAGCTTGTTGAGTTTTATGACGATTTTTAGTATGCTTTAGATAGGTGTGGGACCTACTCCTTATTGGAAGCAATCTGTATTTGTGATAATCAGTGTGGGAGGGTTGGAAGAGGTGTGGAGTAAATAGAAAGTTTAGTGGGACTAAATTACAGTCTAGGGATGAGGTCTGTCTTGGGGGGTAGTGTTGTGGGGAACATGGAGATGGACATGGTAGCTGGTTAAGGATAAGAGGAGAAGTTGGATAGCTATGGAGACTGCATATGGAAGAAGTCTTAGAGTGGCTTTGACTGGTAATGGGTTTGTTATTTATATAAGGGAGGGTTCATAGAGTAATTGGATACTGTGCTGAGGATTGTAGTAGACCACTTAAGAGGGCTGACAGCATATTGGAGTGTGATAGGGTAGAAGGGGTGGTGGGAGGAGGCTTTTGGTAATTGTGAGGAGTGGTCTATGGGTATAAATCAAATTGAAATGGGGTGGTTGGGAATGGGGGTAGGGTAGGGGAGTGGAGTGAGCCCCTAGGGCAAACAGAGTGGGAAGAACCACGGATGCCTTTCTGGCTAAAAACAGTCAGGTTGGTGATTTACAGGTCTGATTGTTTTAGAAAGTCAAAGCTCACAATTTCAGGTTTAGCTGCTTAGTGTTTCTATCTGGGCTGGAACTCAATATGCTGAAGGGTTAACATCAGTAGGTTCCAGTTAAATCTAGTCAGAAGTGGGAGTTGAAAAGACTAGAAGGACAGTCAGGAAGCTGAAGGTAGGGGTTATATTAATTGATATAATTTTGTATAAAATGTTTGTTGTGAGTCTGAATTTTGTTCTGAGGAAGTCTTTTACAGACGAAAGTGAAGAATAAACATTTTACCAGGAAGAATAAACTTTTTACCGCTAATCCAGTTGCTGGGCTTTGTTACTATAAGTCCTGGTGGAGCTGTGCTTATCGAGAGCTAAATTGTTGAAGTTTGTCAGATATAGCACATTGCTCAACTGTTTCTTCCTTTGGTGCTACCGAAAACCTTAAATAAAAATCCTGGCTTGTCTTCAAATGTAGCAGTTGTTGAACAGTTCTAGATACTAAAAGCCATATAATTAGAGGACACACTCCTGAAAGCTGGTATTCTGAGGCATCTGGAATTAGTTTGGAAATGGGGTGGGTTCAGAATTCCATGGAGTAACAATAGTTGAAGGAAATTTCTACCCGTTTGTCTGTAGTTATAAGGTGCCAAAACTTTCTAAGTCAAGAGAATCTTTGTCCTTTGTTTTGGCATCCAGGTAGGTAATAGAAGACCCTGTCACATGGAACTAGAAGGAAACAATCTCTCTCTTTTCAGAATATTTTCGCTGGCCTCTTCTTTCCTCCACTTAGTTGCTGACACTATTGTTTGCATTATACTGGTGCTCTTCTGTCTACTAACTATAAAAATACTTTTTGAAGTAACATTGGCTCTACATGATTGTCACTGTTGAAGTGACACCTTAACCTCATGTGCAAAAAAAATGACAAAAAGAGGCTGTGAGTGGATGTAATGCACTTGAAATAAAACTTGGATATGAAATCTTTGTTTTACATTTTCCTTCCCTTTTCTTCAAGTTTTTTTAAACATTTTTCCCAAACTAGGACCAAACTGTCCAGAAGACCATTTCAACAGATGCCGAAGATCTTCTAGAAAGCCTTGGGTAAGGAACCAGGTAAGTCAGCATAATAATTTGGCAGGACACCTGGGTAAGAACCTAAGCAGGTCAGTGTAATAATGTGACTGTGCAACTTTTCTAAAGCTAGCATCACAGAGTCATAACTACTCCTGACAATAGGGGACCCTATGTTGTCTGAAGTCTGAGACAATGTTATTTTCCTCTTATGAGAAGTGCCCAGGCAACCATGAGCTACTTTGCACTCGGTTAAGCTTGCATCCTGATACAGTATCATATAGGGCTAACAATTAATAATTATGATGGTTAAAATAGCAAATATATATGTTATTCTGTTGGTCACCACTCAACTGTCCAGATTTTATCAAAATCTCCAGATTTTTGCTTCATATTTTGAGTCTGTTCCTCATAAAATTTGTAGCTTTCTTGAAGTCATTAAATAATGATAGAAATTTGAGTTTCAGACTTCATATCCTTAAGAAAATGAATGCTAACACAAAACCTGTTATTCTAACACCTTTTTAAGTTTCTAAGAGCAATATTTAAAATCTGCCACTATTTTAGGGCCTTTGCCCCCCTCATTAATTTTCATTTTGTCCAGATTTTATTTCGCTAAAAGGTTGAGTGATATGCCTCAGACATGCCCAAGGTCTCATTATAATTAGGGAAAGTGCATAGAGCAGAAGTTTTTTTTTTCATTCCTTAAGCATAAACAGTTCTACAATATCAGAACAACCACTGCATCTTTGTACAGAAGTTTAGCTTTCTTGTGAACTGTGCAAAAGCTACTGGCTTTCTTTGCGGCAAGTGAATAATAATCAGGTTCCAAAGAAAGCTCTGAAAAATACCTAACAATGAACTTAGAATAGAAGGTAATGCTAGTGCTTTGTGTTTTGGCAGCTTCATCAGCTTAGCTTTTCCAGTTCCGAGGCAAGATAAGGGCTAAGTCAGTCATTTAAATGTTTTTTTTCATAACATTTAAAGTATCACCAAAAGAAACATTCTTCTGGGGACACCAGAGAAAGAAGTTTCTTCATCCCTATATCTGTGTGAATGCCAATGGAAGATATAATCTGATCTGAACATGCTAAGGGATATTTATTTAGTCACCAAAAAGTGGTCAAGCCTGACAGAGTAAGGAAACTATAATTTATTCTCGATGTTTGGAGCCCTTGCAGGTACCTGATTTAATTACATGATACAAGGAATGCAATGTGGAAGGGGTTTGTTCCTACATAAAATACTTTTATCAAAAATGGATTTGATCTTGCAGGCATAACTGATCAGTCTTTGATAAACTCAGCAGCAAATTAATGCATTAAAGTCAAGGTAAGACATCATTTTCTTCATCTGACTTGGATAAAGATGGAAGAGGGGGAAACTCTTTTATCTTTTTCTACTTTGTAGAGAGGTTTTTGGTGTTTAAAGAGGCCACTTTGACCTGTTGCCACAAGTTTAAAACATTCCAGTACACAGATGCTGTAATCAAATACAGGAACCTCCACTCGTGTGCAAAACGAAGAGGTCCAGACTTCAGGAGTCCCTGTACCAGAAGTCTGTTCCTCTAAAAATATACTTTTTCCTGATGAGGTTGTTTGGAAAGATGAAAGCACTTACTGTGGGAGTGGTTAAGTGTATTATGCATCATTACACTATTAAAAGCATATTTGTTTTTAGTTTTTTTTTTTTTATTAATTTATTTTATGCAAGCTGAGATTCCTGATGGAATGAGATAGGTCTCTGTGACAGAAGTGACACCAGCAGGCCAGCAATGTGTTAAAGGGGCAAGCAAAAGTGTTAAGCAGAATTATCCTGGACCAGTAAAAGAATCTGTGAAATAATTCAAGGTCCTCCCTTATAACATTTGTGACATAGGATATCAAAGGATACAGGGGTTCTTCTTAGGAATAAATAATACATCCTTCATGTAGGTACACTAACAGATCTGAGATGGTGAGGAAGTGCTAAATTTTGTTACCAAGTCCATAATCTCTTGAAATGCTGGCTTAGATTAATCATATGCTGGAATCAAACCTCTGATGTACAGAAGATACCACTGTGATGGTCGAAATCAAGAAAGATTTGTTGATCCTGCTGATGAAGGTGAGAGTAGTAAAGCACAAAAGCAGGTTTGCTGGTGAACATCAGATAAAGATCAAGTCATCTAGCCCTATTCACATTTAAACAGGCAGGTGAAATGGTTTTGCTTTCTAGCCTCAAAGATCACTGTAGATGATGACTGCAGCCATGAATTTAAAAGTAACTTGCTTCTTGGACAAGAAAACTATGGCAACTTTGGATAAGATATTAAAGAATAACAATACATTGTCAAAAAAGTTCTCTAAAAGTCAAACTGATAGTTTTCTTGGGAACAATGTAAAGGTATGAGAATTAAACTATAAGTCAGACTGTGTACTGGAAAACTAATGCTTTCAGATGGAGCTTCCTTTCAAAATGTTGCCAATCAGACTGAAAAAAAAAAAAGATTGAAAACCCAGAAGATCAAATCTCAAACATTACTCTTCTCTTTTAAGCTTCTTTTTTTGCAGGAGAGCAAGACCCCCACACCCCTGAACATACATACATACACTCACACACATATATAAATATATATATATATAAATATATATATATATATATATATATATATATATATAAAACTGTCTTTCGGCTTTTCCCGGTTAGGGGTCGCCACAGCGGAACTCCGGTCCGCTAATGATTGGCAGTAGATTTTTTTACGTGCTGGCTTGTCGGGCCTAACGCACAACCTTCAGCGAAGGAACGCCCATTCACGTATGTTGACACACAGAAGACGCTCTAACTGAGAATCGAACGTGCAACGTCTAACTGTGAGGCGACAATGCTAACGCATCACCACCACCGCAGTCTAATATATATATATATATATATATATATATATATATATATATATATATATATATATATATATATACCGACTCCAAGATTGACATTAATTTGGAGAAAAGGGAATATTCCAGCAAATGACAGTCTTAGACCTGATATACGTAAGAATGTTTTTATTGATCATTCAGTCTCTGGGGTTCGGGACTTGCTCTGGTTACCTTCAAAATGTGCTGTTGGTATGTATTTTAAATATATCTCATTATAAAGAATATTTTTCATTTTTAGTCTTCAAAAGTCTATGTTTCATAGTGAAAGGGTCTTCAGCACATTTAGGGTTAAGAACTTTTAAAATAATATTTATGGTAAATAATACTGAATTATATTAATGCATCAAAATAATATTTTATAAGTATAAAGCAGCATATTTAAACCATGTTGTGAGCTAGTTGTCATTGTTAGTGTTTCACATTTTTGCCCATTTGTCCCACCGCATGAGATGTAGTGTTCCACATTTTGGAGAAGGACAGTTGAAAGTTGGAGATATATTCAGAAAATTCTCTGTGAATTGCAAAATGATGAAATGAGTTGGCACTTAAGGAACAATCCCAGACTCTTCACTGGAAGGCCTGAAAAGTAAAACTAAAACTCAGAATGTTTGACCACATATAATCAAAGACAGGATTCACTGTAGAAGTCACTGATGGTGAGAAAGAGCAAATGCCAAAGAAGAAAAGGTCTGCAGAACGTGGGCAAAGCACAGATGCTGGGAATGGTCAAAGGTAAAAGAGAAGGAAAGGTCTGCAGAGCATGGGCAAAGCAATGAATGTTGGGAAGGGTCCATGTTCCTAAGCACCCTGGAGAATATTAGGGTCCAGCCTAACACTCTCATACTAGGTGACTTCATCTACCCCTTCATTAACTGGGAAAACTACTCATGTATCAATATACTTGCCCAGCATTTCCTGGAATTCATTAATTCCAATGCCTTGGACCATCTCTTTCTTATCCAAACTAGAGGTAGCAACATCCTTGACCTGGTCATTACTAACATGGGTGACCATTGCTTTACCAATAGTCAACTCCTCCCTGGTTAGATCCGACCACAAACTAATCACCTTGGAAATTCACATCGCTCTCAACTCCCACCCCCCTCGCAAAGGTAACCACCATGAGAAACTTCTCCAAAGCTAACTTTGAGTTCCTAAAAACAGAGGTGTCTAACTTCACGACACACATGTAAATGGAGAATAGTTGCATGACCACCGAATCATACACTAATGCACTGTATGAACATGTACACAAATGCATGGCTCTCGCCATACCCAATAGAACCAAGATGCTCTCCTCCAAATAAAGGAAGTCAATCTGGTGGTCCCCTGCCATAAACAAACTCTACAACAGAAGGAGGAAACTGATACAGAATAAGGTGAAGTCCCAAGACTGGAAAAACTCCCTTATCAGCCTCAACAAAAAGTTGAGATCCCTCATCAAATCCTCTAAAGCTAGCTATGAAAACAGAATTGCAGCAGATAATAAAGACAACCACAAGGCCTTCTATAGTTATGTAAAGAATCTCCACAGCAATACCCATATTTGCTCTGAGCTACTGCACAATGGTGCCTCCTATACCGAGCCAACAGATATTGCCAATATACTGGTTGACAGATTCAGTGCCAACTTTACCCCTCCCCCCCAAAGGACCAATCACAATGCCAGTAGATTGTCAGGCACCCAGTATTACTGCTGCACAGGTTAAAACAGCACTGTCCAAGGCCAAGAATACAGCTTCTCTGGGATCTGACAATATCCCTGGCTGTGTTCTACATGCCCTACACTGACCACCTCAAAAAACTCTAGCTTTATTCCATAGCATATCGCCTACTCCAAGGTGATCTCTGCCTAACATATAAAGCTATGTCAAACCCAGAGCTGTTGGACATGCTACACCTAAAGAAATCCCAATCCCTCCGAGCTACACGCTCTAGGGACCTAAACCTTGTCACCACAATAAACAGGACATGCTTGAGGGATAGATTCCTGTCCCAGAGACTTCCTATACTCTGGAACAAGCTACCCATCTATGTCAAGCAAAGTTCTTCATTAGCACTCTTCAAGAAAAATCTTGATGAGTGGATGGGAGATAGGAAATACACCCCAGGGATCACTTCTGTGTCTCTGCTGGACAGTGGCACAGGAAAATAACTTTCTTGGGTGGCATAAGCTATGGAACCATGCTGGCTAGGCTTATGTAGGCCCTTAGGTTGATAGCCTAGTACCTTCCTATGAACCTATGAACTACAGAGTGAACTGGCACCTCACCTGTGTGCCTTGTTCAATCACATCCTCACCTAAGGCTTTGTCCCTACCGAATGGCGCTCTACTACAGTCATCCCTCTCCACAAAGGAGGAGTGACTACAGACCCTGGGAACTATCTCCCCATTAGCCTGACAAGTCTGATATGCAAAGCTATGGAACGCATCATCATGGACCTGATAAACAAGGATATAGGGAGTCTCCAAACTCTGAATCCCACCAGTTTGGTTTGTGAAGGGTAGATCATGCCTGCTCAACTTGGTTGACTTCTTTGAGTCAGTCACCAGAGCTGTGAATGAAGGCAAGGTGGTTAATACAGCGTACCTTGATCTGGCCAAGGCCTTTGATACCATTCCCCACTCAGGAATCATAGAGAAAGCTAGGCATCAACCCCTATATCACTAGGTGGGTTGCAAACTGGCTCACAGATAGAACCCATAGTGTGAAAGTAGCTGACTCCAAGTCAGACTGCTGACTAGTCATGAGTGGAGTCCCACAGAGATCGGTCCTGGGTCCTCTCCTGTTTAGTATCTACTTCTCTGAAGTCCAGGCCAACACGAAAGGACTCTGGCTGACAAAGTTCACAGATAATTGCAAGTTGAGAGCTATTATTAACTGCTCACATGATGCTGACATCCTACAGAATGGCCTCACTGAGACCAACTACTGGTGTCAGAACCATGGGCTTAAGCTCAATGCAAAAATTGTGTCGTCATCCCCTTTGGGAAAAATCCAGTTCCCATGAATTATCGCATCGAGGGTAGTCCACTGAACACAGAAGGCATTATAAGAGATCTGAGAGCACAGGTTGACAACAAAAGATCACCACATTGCCACTGTGATCAGAAAGTCCTTCTATGTGGCACATCTCATTAATAAGGGTTTTGCATCCAGGAAGAAAGAGATCATTGTCTCCTTCTACTCTTCCATCATTAGGCCAGTCATCGAGTACAATGCCCCATTTGGCATGTACCTCACTAGACACGTGCAACAACTGGTGTAGTCACAAAAGTACCTCACAAGGAGGATCCTAGGCCTTAAACAGTAGTCCTATATGGACAGACTCAAAAAAACTCCAACTATTTTCTGTCTCATATCACCTACTTAGAGGCGATCTCTGCTTGACTTACAAAGCCATGTCTGACCCAGCTCTGTTAGAAATGCCACATTTAAAGAAATCCCAATCTCTGTGCACTACATGCTCCGGAGACCTCAACCTCATTACCACAATCAACAGAACGTTCTGGACAGTAAGCATGTATGCGTAATTTCCATCTTTATAGAACGAAAACAAGTGCTATTTTTTATTTCAGCATTTCATATTTTCTTAAAACAGTATGAGCATGTGTGTTTTTGCCTTTTTCTTAAGTAATCAGCTGAATGAAAGCAAGACACAACAGAACACTGTATATGTGAGACGGTTTTGGGAGGATGGAGAAGTGAATTAGGAAGTAAACTGGAGAGCATTTACTTTATATGATCTCTTTATATTTGTCATTATGGCAATCATGTGACCAGTATTAATTATAAATAGCTTCATTTGCTCATTAGCAATTTTTAATCCTTCCTGAAGGTTTTGACTTACCAAGGTATAAGGGTACTTCTTTTACTACTTTAAAAGTTACGTTTTCTGAGTCAATAATTATGGTATTTGGTCTTAGGATTCTCATTGCTACAAAACAGAAATTTGTGTTGACAGGGTTGAGAATTGTGCCTGCCATCAACTCTGACATCATTTGACAGACTTCATAATCAAACTCTAATACCTCATCCCAGCGCAGAAAAAGGACCACTGCCGTCCCTGTGCTGTACTGGCCTAGGAAGCAGGAACTGTAGTTAAAAACTTGTAACCCTCTTGCCAGGGTAAACCTCCCCAGATACTGTGCCCATCGGGCTGGCCAAGACCTACTCTGCTACCTCATCCCAGCACAGAAAAAAGGACCACTGTCATCCCTGTGCTGTACTGGCCTAGGAAGCAGGAACTGTAGTTAAAAAGTATGTGTAACCTGCTTCTTATCTCCTACAACTGCAACTAATTCCTGTTTTTATTAGTTTAAGGGAGCGCTCCCTATCGGGAATACCAGCAGCCATAGTCTCCCACGCACTATCCTCTAAACCATCCATTAATCTAACCTCTAATTCTCCCCCTGGCTTTCTATTGTTTCCTCTCCTTTCCCTACAACTCTCTCAATCTCCCCCTGTGATATCACTATTGATGTTACAAGGAGTAACCAATAGAGGGCAGTATAACATCGTGACCTGACAGTTATTACTTTGTTCTTACAAAACAAGTCCTCAAACCTAAGTTGTTTTATTCCTGCTTCTGGTACCACCTTTACTCACCCCTTGTATCTCTGAATTTATTCTTATCTTTCTTCCCTTCTCACCACTTGTAAACCCCTGACCTCCTCATATATCTTGCTTTGAACTTACCTTCCAAATCTCTGATTGTTTTCCTCACTACCTGCCTTCTTACTTCACTACTTGGCTCTTCCCCCTACCCCCTGACCTCACACTGTGCTATAGTTATACACTATTCAATATTCTGTTTTACCTTACCTCTCCATCTAATCTCCCTTACTTACTTCTCCCCCCTCCCTACGCATCTCACTCACCACCCCATTACACTATCTGCTTCTATCTTACTTCTTCCCCGTGTCTTCCTTTCCTCCCAGCTCCTCCACTCATACACATATACCTTACTCCTCCCCCTTTTCCTCTCTCTACCTATACGCACACACCTACCTAGCCCCTCCTCCCCACTCTTTCAACATCCGCTCGTGTTCCAAAACCTATTTATCCATCCTCTCCCCCAGGGCGCCATTTTGAAATCCCTATCCCCACTCCCGGCTGCTGTGCATCCCTAGTGGTAATGTTTGCAGTAAGTTTCTTTTTGATTAACTACTTTTTACATTGGTGCAAAGGAACAGACGCTTTTTATTTAATTATGTTTCTGAACTCAAACTGTTCCTAATTACTTATGCTTCTATAAACATATACTGTTGTTGGCACATTGTACTGTAGTCACTTCTGTTTATTGCATAATTGTGTCAAGGGTTATCTTTTGTAAAGTGCTAAGTGAACATATGTTATTAATTGTACTGCGTTTTCTGAGGGTTTCCCACAGTTTCTAACCTTTTTAGCACCTCAGCCTGTATTTTGGTTACCAGCTACTTTTTATGACTCTGGCTAGCGCTAGTTCAGTTATTTGTGCATTTTTAGTATAGCAGAAGTGCTGAACAAGTAATGAACTTAAAACCTGTATTTTGGTCACCAGCTACCTATCTATGTCTCTCGCTAGCATCAGACTAGTTGTTTGCGCACTTTTAGTACAACAGGAGCGCTGAACAGGTTATGATATTGCTGCTAGCTCACTTGGAATCTAGTACCTAGCTTCCAGGCTATTAGTAAGTTAACTGTATCTACATCAGCATTCCAACAGTCTTGCTATGTTTTTCTCCATACGCTGCTGGTCTCTTCCCTTTTACTAGATACGGACGCCAGTGCAAGTAAAGGTTTTTGTTCCTTTTTGTTAAGCATCCGAATGCATAGTTGTTTTCTTTGTGCCCGTTAATTTAAATTGAGCTAAGGCTCAGCAGGCACCTCAAAGGCAAATAGTCACCCCGGGTATTGCTTCATTTTTTAACTGGTGAAACAATTATCTCGAGAACCCTCAGGATACGTTGTAGTTTTGCTACCGCTACTGAATGGTCTGTGCAACTAGCTTGCTTTGCAGCATTATTGCTTATTTTCCAGCCTGAGCATTGCTCAATGGTCCCTGGTTGGCATTCTATGTTTTTGGTACTATATTATCAGCAAACTGTTTAAACTGAGTGTTACTTTTAATTGTAAAGACCAGCGGCTATACCTAGTCCACTAACTGGCTCTTTTAAACAGAAAAATAGAATGGTTAGATATTCCAATGTTATACTAGCTATTTTGTCGTTGTGTCTAATTCTCATAGCTTGTTTGTCTACATTTTGCCTAATAGATTATTGCAAAACAGTTGGAAGTATTTGCTTGACTTAGTATTGTGTAGCATTTAACAGCATAGTAAATTCTTGTAAGACTAAACAAAGTATTGCCTCTCTCTGCATTATGTATCTGTTAACACTTTGTTCCCTCTTTTCATTTCTTCTTAAAGCTTGAAACCGTCCTGCCAGGGTAAACCTCCCCAGATACTGTGCCCCTCGAGCTGGCCAAGACCTACAGAAATAATAGACTTCATACTCAAACTCTGCTACTTCATCCCAGCACAGAAAAAGGACCACTGTCATCCCTGTGCTGTACTGGCCTAGGACGCGGGAACTGTAGTTAAAAAGTATGTGTAACCTGCTCCTTATCTCCTACAACTGCAACTAATTCCTGTTTTTATTAGTTTAAGGGAGCGCTCCCTATCGGGAATACCAGCAACCATAGTCTCCCACTCACTATCCTCTATACCATCCATTAATCTAACCTCTAACTCTCCCCCTGGTTTTTTATTGTTTCCTCTCCTTTCCCTACAACTCTATCAATCTCGCCCTGTGATATCACTATTGATGTTATAAGGAGTAACCACTAGAGGGCAGTATAACATCCCGACCTACCAGTTACTTTGTTCTTACAAAACAAGTCCTCAAACCTAAGTTGTTTTATTCCTGCCTCTGGTACCACCTTTACTCACCCCTTGTCTCTTTGAATTTATTCTTATCTTTCTTCCCTTCTCACCACTTGTAAGCCCCTGACCTCCTCATATACCTTACTTTGAATTTACCTTCCAAATCTCTGATTGTTTTCCTCACTACCTGCCTTCTTACTTCACTACTTGGCTCTACCCGCTCCGTTCATCCTGCGGGCTCACTCTGCTCCCCTACCCTACCCCAAATTCCACACACCCCCACATCAACTACATTTATACCTGTCCAGTCCCTCCCACAATTAACTTACATCCAATCAACATCCTTTCCACCCTCTGCATTTCCTGTTACCAATCACATCCTTACTACCCTCATATATTTAATTACATCACTCCAATTCATTCCTGTCAATTAACCAAGGCCAATTACTATGAATATCTTCCTCCAGCAAATGACCCTACTACTCCTCCTAGCATTTACCTACCACATCACTTGTTACAGCTACTCAATACAAAACAACTCTTCCCTCACCCATAAATTCACATCCATTATCTCTCCCATCCCTTCTACATACTCCCTAATGATAAGCCCCACCCTATTCAACACCACTGCCACTACTTATACCCTTCTTAAACCCATCAGCATCTACCCCAAATCTGTTATTACCCACAAATACATAATAATACTGCAAAAGATAATGAAAATTCTACAAAAAAACGTGAACTATTAAATGGTGGAGATATCCACCCTATCCCAGGTCCTTATGATACAAATCCTCCTACTAATACACAACCTCCCAAACTAACCCAAATCAATACCAGTCCAGCAAATAGTCTACTCCTCCTAAATCTAAATATCAGGAGCATCAATAAAAAGATACATGAGCTTCATACTCTAATTTCACAATATCTCCCAGATATAATCAGTTTAACAGAAACATGGCTAAAACCAATTACCAAGGATACAGAGATCCTGCCACCTGGATACAGTATCCTTCGGCAAGATAGACTAAAGAAGAAAGGTGGAGGCATTGCTCTACTTTATAAAAATACACTATCCATAGCTAAAACTGAGTTGACTTTACCCCCCTTGGACAAGGCAGAAATACTCTTAACTAAGCTCAAAATAGGCAACAACAAAACTATCAACTTAGCAACAGGTTATATCCCTCCAGGAAATAATATCCCCATCATGGAAATTTACTACAATGGCTATCACAAACCTTGCCACAAGAAACTATTCTATTAGGGGTCTTTAATATTGACTGGTTCACATGCTCTTCCCAGGCTCCCACTAATCATATCAACCTACTTACCTTCTCTCAACTAATCAAAGAACCCACTAGAGTCGACAAAAATAGTAAAAGAGAAACACTTTTAGACTGGATTTTACTAAACAAAATACCTTGCTCATATTTAGCAGTTCCCCTTCCTGACTCACTAAGTGACCATCAAACTACCTTCCTACTCAAATATAACTCCCACCACCCCCAAACCCCACATACTCCAAACAATAAGAAACAAAAAACACTTCAACTTACCAAACTTCTTACAAGATCTACAGCTCTACAACTGGTCGCAACTGTATTATCTACCCCTAGACGAAGCTATCAAACACTTCAACTCTACCTTCCTAGAGATACTAAATAGGCATGCCCCTGCAAGAACTACCAGAGTTAAATCCAAAACAGTTCCATGGTTAACAAGGGAAACAAGGCAAAAAAAAGAAAGGAATAGAGCCTGGACAGCCTGGAGGTCCAACAAAAACACAGGAACACAGCAAGCATACCAACAGATAAGAAATCTAACTAAGAAACTAGTAATGCAAGATAAAATAAATTACTTTATAACCCATCAAACCCAACACTCGAACAATCCAAAAAACATTCTGGGCAGGCTTAAACAGGTTACTACACCCAGGAAAAACCACTATCCCACCCCCAACAACAGGCTTAACAAAAGAAAACATAGCTGAATCATTTAACTCATTTTTTACTGAGACTGTACTTGCCTTTGCCCAAAACCAAACCTATACAAATACTACAAGTGTCCCCCCCAAACCTAACAACAGCCCCACATTTAAGCTACAACCTACCTCAACCTTCTATATAAGAAAACTACTATCCCAACTAAAACCAGCAACACTAGGAGCAGAGTCCCACCCCAATGAATTCTTAAAACTAGCAGCAAATGAAATAGCTAAACCAGTCTCAATCCTAATAAACCAATCCATCTCAGAAGGTTTAGTACCCTTGATCTGGAAAACTGCCTATATCATACCCCTACACAAAGGGGAAAATTCATATGACATATCTAACTACAGACCAATAGCAATATTATCCCCACTTGCTAAAATATTAGAAAAATGTATTCACCATCAATTAATGACACATGTTATTGATCAAGAGCTCATATCTCATACACAGCATGGGTTTCGGCCAGGACATAGCACAACCACCACCCTGCTAGCATTCATAGATGCCATTAATCACAACAGGAATAATGGTAAGCTTTCTTCAGCCTTCTTCCTAGACCTATCAAAGGCCAGGACATAGCACAACCACCGCCCTGCTAGCATTCACAGATACCATTAATCACAACAGGAATAATGGTAAGCTTTCTTCAGCCCTCTTCCTAGACCTATCAAAGGCCAGGACACAGCACAACCACCGCCCTGCTAGCATTCATAGATACCATTAACCACAACAGGAATAATGGTAAGCTTTCTTCAGCCCTCTTCCTAGACCTATCAAAGGCCAGGACACAGCACAACCACCGCCCTGCTATCATTCATAGATACCATTAACCACAACAGGAATAATGGTAAGCTTTCTTCAGCCCTCTTCCTGGACCTATCAAAGGCATTTGATATGGTTAACCATGAAAAACTAATCTGCCATCTTGTAAACCTAGGCTTAGATAACTTATCAGTCTCCTGGTTTAAAAACTACCTCTACAATAGACAACAGGCAGTACTATGGAATAATAACTTGTCTCCACTCTTACCTGTAACACTCGGAGTACCTCAGGGATCTATACTGGGCCCCTTGCTGTTCTCAGTTTTTACAAATAATCTCCACTCACTTGCAAAAAGTTCAAGCCTTATACAATACACAGATGATTCAACTATATTATGTAGCACCCCTACTTTACCAGACCTCCACAAAAAGACCCAGGATAACTTTCACTCAGTGAAAACATGGCTCACTGAGAATGGCTTGATACTCAACACCAAAAAAATCAAGCTACTGCTATTTCATCCCTCAACTATAACTGCCCCCACCTGCACCTTTACTATCCACTCAAATAACGATACCCCCATATCACCTGAAGCCCAGACAAAACTACTAGGTATTACTATTAACAACAAGCTCAAATTTGATGTACACATTAATCTGGTCATTAAAAATACTAACAAAAAGCTAGGTAGCCTCTACAAACATAAAGCATTCCTGACCCATAATGCTAGAACTACAATTGCACGTACGCACCTTCTCTCAACACTACTGTATGCCTCACCCATCTTGATTAATTTATCTAAAACAGAAATCAATAAAATGACAACCTGCTATAATCAGATAGCCAAATATGCCAACAACAGCTCCTACAGAACACATCACTGCCTAAACCTAAAGCAATTGAGCTGGCTTGAACTACCTAACTTACTTATATATAGTCAGCTGGTTACTACTCACAAGCTACTCTATCAACAAAATATATCACCTTCACCGGCTAACATTGTCCACCAATATTCCTGTCCTAGGCAACTCTGCTCAACTGACAAATTACAGTTAGCTGTTACTAGATCCAACAACCATGCTGGTGACTACCTTTACTCTTCTTATGTGGCCAAAATCTGGAACTTCCTGCCTACATCCATATCCCTGATAACCTTCCTACCTACATTTAAAAAAGCTATCTACAACTACCTCAGCAACAAATGGCCATGTCCCTGTTCAACTCCAGACTAATACCTGATCCACTCCAGTACTGTTGTAACTATTGTCCTAAACTAGAGTCCTATCTGTTACCTGCATATAAATGTATACCACATCAGAGGTATGATGACATACATGTAACTGTGTTAGTATGAACACAGTTTATTGACTACTGTAAACTGTATCTGTCTGTAATTTATACCTTTAAGTGTCAATAACTACATACCCTAATGGATCTAGATGAAATATGTACCCAAGTTTGTCTGCATGTTCTGTAAAATTGTCTCTTTGGAGCTTTTCTCCCCGGGCCTGCACTGAAAATGGACATGTATCCAGCTGGACTATCCCGGTTAACAAATGTAAAATAAAATAAATAAATAAATTTGTTGATTTAGATGCCTAATAGCTTTCTTGGGTGGCATAAGCTATGGAACCTTGCTGGCTAGGCTTACGTAGGCCCTTGGGCCGATAACCTAGTACCTACCTATAAACCTATGAACCTATAAAGTTTCATCATTAAATATAAAATGTGAACCATTGCACTTAATCCTTATATATATGTTCAGAATTTCTAACCTTATCTCACTTGTTTATAAAATATGCACCAATTATCTAGTAAAATGAATTTACCGCATGGCTCAAAGAGTATTAAATAGGTCTATATGAGCTTGCAAACAGAAATGATATGGCATAGTCACTCTAACAATGTTTGGTTTAGAGTTTTAAATCTTTTACAATGTAAAGATGGTATAATGTTGCTGATTTCTAAATCCCCTTTTTGCAAGAAAACATTCATTCCTGCTTAGTTTTCTCCCTCTTTTTTCAGGTATTCTGTGTTCTTTACTGTCTTTCATACTGCAGCTGGATTCACCTACTGTGATATACTTAGGTCAACACACCGGCTTAGCATAAAACTCAGTGTATGTTCCAGTCCTCTACTGGTTGTCTCATGCATATAGCAAAACCACAAATAGGCATAAAGGTGCATGTCATTGAAGCTACGTAGACAGGTTCTAAAACAAACTTCCCTTTCATCTAATTCCTTCTAAAACATGAGTGCAGCTGATCACAGAAGGTTTTACAATGACAGGTGTGATTTAAAGTGAAGCATTGATTAGTTCCTGTGTGACACGTATGCAATTTATCTCGTATTTGTGCAACCATGAAGTTAGGATATATAAGTAATGGGGTGTGGAGAGTGTGGGGTATGCAAGAAACTTGCCCCCACCATGAAATATGCTGTTTGAAAGAGAAGGTGTTGTCATTTGTAACTACAGTATGTTTGAGGTGACGTTGAGATTTGTATAGTTTTTCTAAGGTGAGCTACAAGATTGGGGGATAAGGGAATGGACAGGGTTAGAGTTAATAAGTAAGTTCTGCCCCCCCACACTATCTTATTAATGCATATTAACCTTAACTCTGCTCGTGCCCTTCACTCTAACACTGCACCCTACCTCTGCAAATCCCTTTCTGTAACCCTACCATTGTTCAAGTGAAATGTGTCTGAAATTAGTGCTGTTTTTAATGGATTACACAAGAAAATGGATTGTTTCCTTTTGCAATATTTAGTCTTTTGTTTGTTCGATATGCTGGGATTGATCATTTGTGTTTTGATCTTTCAGCATTTCAATCAACATACATATATATTGTGTGAAAGGCATTTGTGCATTCGCACTATTGTGCAACTTTAAATGCTGAAAGACAATATGTCAGACGGAACAAGATTTCAAAAATGGTAATCTGGAAAACCAGATTCAACCATTTTCGAAATCAAAACAGCTCCAAACATTGTTATGCAGGGGGCAAGCCCCCCTGCACCCCCCCACAGCCCCCTACTTTAATATACAAACTCCAAGATCACACTACAGTAAGGGAAAGGGTTCATTTCCCGATCCCCACTATAGTGTGATCTGCACCTGAAATGCAGACTTCCAATGAACGAATGCCAATGTGCATTTGCTCACTGGAAGTCAAACCATTGTCACTCGGCATTTCAGACATCTGGAGGTTGCACTTTCGCACTTTGGTGAATCGTACAACCACCTTTCAAATAAATTAATGTATACCATATATATATATATATATATATATATATATATATATATCCAGTCCTGTGCATTACATTCCTAAAACCCCTTTCTCTAACAGTACCACAACACAAGGCAAAAGGACACAGAATACGCAATACCAAACGTGCACAACTCCGATTTGAACTCTGAATCTATCCCCTTACTTTAACCCTAACCTGTGAATACTGAATCTATCCCCTCACTTTAACCCTAACCCGTGAACACTGAATCTATCCCCTCACTTTAACCCTAGCCTGTGAACACTGAATCTATAACCTCACTTTAACCCTAACCTGTGAACACTGAATGTATCCCCTCACTTTAACCCTAAGCTGTGAACATTGACTGTATCCCCTTACTTTAACCCTTAACCTGTGAACACTGAATCTATCCCCTCACTTTAACTCTAACCTGTGGACCCTGAATCTATCCCCTTACTTTATCTCTTAACCTGTGAACCCCTTACGTTAACCCTTGACCCGTGAACACTACACGCTGGTATAATACAGTCTTGCACATCTTCATAACCATCACTTTTCCATTTAAGCTTTAATTTTCCTGCACATTCTTACTTAACTACACTATATAAAACTAAATTTAACCATATGAGATTTGCACAAATGACAGTTCACTCATTTTACAATCTCTTCTTTTTACACCCACAAAAAAAAAAACAACAAAAAAAAAAAAAAACATTTCAACCAAATCAGCATTCAGTGTTTTGAGTTACATTCATATTCATACCTCTCAACTGTCCAGATTTCTGGAGAATATCCACATTTTTGCCTCATATTTTTGATCTGTTACTCATAAAATTTGTGGTTCTCTGGCAAATCAGTGAGATCTGAAGTTGTTAAATAATGACATACATTTGAGTTTCAGACTTTATATCCTTCAGAAAATGTGTGCTAATGCAAAACCTGTTATTCTAGCAATTTTCTAGGTTTTTAAGAGCAATATTTAAAAATTGTCCCTGTGTTTGCTTTTTATAGACTTCTTGTACTAAGAGGTTGAGAGGTGTGCTCATATAAACACAAGATCATGGTGCATGGGCTACAACAAAGGGGTGCATAAAAAGAAGTATCCAGAAATCCACAAAAAACAATCCAGTGCATCTGGTGACAATCAGTAGAAATGGAAAGTTAATGAAATATATGAATGCATATTCCGGCCATATATTGCAAATCCCTCAAAAGGAGAAACCGGTTTCATTAAAAAGCATCATCAGTGTCATCATCTAACTTCTTCTTCTCTTCTTCCCTTTCAGCTGTTCCTGTTAGGGGTCACCACAGCGGATCACCTGTTTCCATTTCTTCCTGTCCTCTGCATCTTGCTCTGTCACACCAACCACCTGCACGTCCTCTCTCACAACATCCATAAACCTTATCTTAGGCCTTCCTCTTTTCCTCTTACCTAGCAGCTCCATCCTTAGCATCCTTTTCCCAATATACCCAGCATCCCTCCTTAGCACATGTCCAAACCAACGCAATCTCGCCTCTCTGACTTTGTCTCCAAATGTCCATCCAAAGCTGACCCTCTAATATACTGATTCCTAATCCTGTCCATCCTTGTCACACCCAGTGCAAATCTTAGCATATTTAACTCTGCAATTTCCAGCTCTGACTCCTGCCTTTTTGTCAATGCCACTGTCCCCATATAACATAGCTGGTCTCACTACCCTCTTGTAGACCTTCCCTTTCACTCTTACTGATACCAGCATGTCACAAATCACTCCTGACACTCTCCTCCACCCACCCCACCCTGCCTGTACTCTCTTCTTCACCTCTCTTTCACACTCATCATTACCCTGAACTGTTGATCCCAAGTACTTAAACTCATCCACCTTCGCCAACTCTACTCCCTGCATCCTCACCATTCCTTTAACCTCCTAGTGTCATCATCTAACAAAGCTAGGAAAATCACAGCTATATATAATCCGCATACACCTCATGGCTGTCACATATAATTAAGTATAGTAAATTTGTATTTCACAAAAGTAATAATGACATTTTTGGCAAGTGCAACTAAAAGACTTTTTCACCAAGAATATACAACAGTAAATAATAATAATATAGAACAGAATAAGCCATGAAAAATCCATACTTATGTATAATTTATATTCAGATAAATGCCATCTGGGGAAACGTCAACAAATTACATCATTTTGATAAAAAAAATAGCAATATGTAACAATTAATCAAAGTATTTCATTTAAACCCTGAGAATACAGGGCTCTGAAGGTAACAATCCAAACTTTTAGCTCTAATAGCTTATACCAAAGCCCCTTGTAATATCTGTCATTACCTGTACGGTCAATAAGAGGAAAAGTATATGCTGCACACTGATGTCTAGCCAAACGCCTAACTAGTGAACTACAATCTCTGTTACAGTTAATATCATTTATGTGCAGTGAAATTATTTGTTTGAAAAGCCTTGATGTCTGTCCAACATAAAAAGTGCTGCAAGAACATACTACCACCAACCAAATGGTATCACAAGTGATAAGGCATCTAATCTCATAAGTTTTACCTATATCAATAGAGTTAAAATGTTTTGTTTTACATATTCTTATACAATGGTAGCAGCTACCCTATGAAATGCAACCTTTAGGAGGTGTTCCTGAAGTATATTGCTTAGTCCTGTACCTTTATCAGTATTGTTTGCTCAAAGCTGCAGTAAGTTACACCTTCTGCCCTTGCTCTACTATTTTCCAAATACCTGCTGAGAGACTACAAAAGATACGTGCTTATTTTCAACTGTTTTCTACACTTTCTGATTAACAGAAACAAGATTTGCTGCACATCTGTTTGCTTAAACTGTGCAGCTGTATTTTACTGCTAACAGAATTTCTCTTACAACTGTAATTACTGTTCATCTGCTTGTTTTGTTCATTTGTTTGCTACACTTGAAAAACACAAGCATAGACTACGTTCAGCTTTTTTGCTGAATCTAGTACTGTTTGTGAGCTTTGGAGCTTGAAAAACAGTTAATTGTTTGTCTGGAGAGGCCGCCGCCCCCCTAGTGCACTCATGGGAGGAAAGTACAGTTTGGACTGATCTAGCTTGAGTTACTGTTGCAGGACTCTGTTTAGGATGTTTTGATTGGATAATTTGAACTTTGCCTGTTTCCTGTTTTTCTGCTTTAATAAGCCTCTGTTTGAACTGGTTGTGCTTGTTTGAGCCTATCTGCGCATCACACAGCATTGTTCGCTATTGCGCAGAGGGATTGCTATACAGACACCTGCTTTCTAGCTTCGCAAATATTACCTAAACCAGAACTCTTCACACCTAAACCTATTAATACCTGCCTCTGCTGTATTCCCTTTTCAACTGTTATAGCCAGACCAAGATTATTCCTAGGACCATGAACTGTCAGTTTCCCCCCTTTTCTCCTACCAGCCTGATTGACATGGTTCTACTGAGGCAGTGTAGTAACTGCCTCATGTACATTGCCAACCCCCTACTTCTAAATCATTCCTGTACCACTTGTGAGAGATACTCCTACATTATGAATCTGGAATCACAGTTTTCTCATGCAGTAGATAGCAATACATAGCAGGTTGTCAGCCCACCTACCACAACTCCTACTCATGAAATACAGCATACACATAGACCAACATATGCAGAGGTACTCTCAAAAAATCTACCTAAACACCAGAGACCTCCAAAACACATACATACTAAAGCAACTATAACACTCAAAACACACACTACACATAATAACACAAGCACAATTGTCTCAACATCAAAGCCCATAAGGCAATGCACATCTACTCCAAATGTCTTAGTCATAGGAGACTCTGTAGTGAGACACACAGACGTCCCCCTCACCAGGCTGAACAAGGAGAAAGTCATGGTCAGTTGTCTTTCTGATGCCAGGATTCATCAGATTACACAGTTAATCAAGTCTCTCAACAAGTGCCATTATGATCTGGTCATAGTACATGCTGGTTTGAACGACTTGAGACATACCTCCTTAGATTACATGAGGAGAGACATGATTGAGCTCTCTGATTATGTGTCACAGACAGGTATGTCCCTAGCCTTGAGCAGCATATTACCCTTGTCTAGGGTGATACCACAATATAAACAGAAAATCATTGACTTCAATAATTGGCTTAGTTTCTGGTGTCATTCTAAGAGGATCCAGTTTCTATCAGCCTGGGATGACATAATCGATAGATCTTGATGCTTTGCCAGAGATGGTCTTCTTCTATCACACCTGGGACTTCAGCTACTGGCAAAGGCTCTTGCCACCCCCATAGTGCCTTTTTTAGGCAAAGTCACAAGGAGAAAATTCCTGACATAAAAATGTCATCAAAAAACAACCTCAAGGTTATGCTGCTAAGTGCTAGGAGTCTTAGCATGAAACTGCACTCACTGGAAGCAATCCTCACCTTGTAAGACATTGACATCTATGCAGTCACAGAGATCTGATTCAAGGCAGTGGAGAGCACCCCAACCATACCAGGTTAAACCTCCTATTGCATGTTCAGACCATAAATGCAAGGCATGAAAACTAAAGGAGGCAGTATATTCATTAAAGATAAATACATCTCCAGGCTGGTTAAACAGTATGATTCCCTGGAGACACTTCAGGTGTAACTAACTGTTGGTAGGTGTGATGCCCGTGCCCCGGCCCAGCAATCAAGGAGCCTCAATCCTCACCACTAACACCAGTCTCATATATGAGGAAAGGATAGCAAATACACACAGTAAAGTGCAATTTCTCTTAAGAGCACATAGGGATCATATTCAGTCCAGGGCTGGACACTCCCTTGCTCTCCAGGTCCCCATAAGACTCCCCACTGGCACAGCTAGAGGGTCCAGATGTCAGCCTAGTGGGCAAGCTAAAACCTCTAGCACCCTCTCTGTCCAGCCAGTGCTTTGTGTCCCTGCCCAAGTAGCTGACACACACACATGCACTTTGAGATAAGAAATTATACAACCACACAGACACTCCTGGGGAAGTCTGGCACAGTTTCTCCAGCTGTGCCCCTTTCTCCCAGACTGTACAGTAGTTCCACTTGCCACCACCCACTAATACTTATCAGTTACTCAAAGGCCCTTAAAAGGATGTCCAATTATTACTGTGCAATATTATTATCCAATTGGTAGTACAGCCCATTGCTAAAGCTATTAGAGTGGCTTTGTACAATTTTACCAAAGGCATACAAGTACTCTTAAGAGCTTAAATTATCTCTACACAAAACACCCACAGTTGAAAAGTTTTAAAATATTTAATAATAAATAATAAAAACACAAGATAATACTTCTTACTACACAGTGCTAGTCAAGAGTTCAGAGATCACACAGAAATACTTAAAATAATTCAGTAGTACAGTTCTGACATAACAGAAAAACACTTAGTCTAATCTTTCTAGTTCCTTGCTATTTCTAAAAGAAAACACAAGTTTAAGATGACTTACATATATAGAGCAAGATGGTGCTGTGAGTTGGATGTTCAAGACAAAAAAATGCTTAATGCTTTCTGGTTCTCTCTGTTTAAATTGAAATTGCAGCTCTGATAAACATTCCCTCATTTTTACACTTCCCTGGGGTTCCCAGGCAACACAGAAACTGCATTTACATTCTTAACATCTTGCACCTGCAGGAAACTACAGCCATAAAAGACATTCCACATGTAAACTCTAGTAATTATTCCTTGAGTTAAAACAATCAGCAGGATGCTTTACTCTAGACTCATTGACTCCAAATTCTAACTTCAAAGCAACAGATATAAAATGCTTGTCTTAGCTTTCTTTACAGCAGAGGGCAATGTTGCTACATTGTTTTAAGTTCAATAATTCACAGCATATCCTTTCAATTAAGAAAACAAGCTTGTATTTCAACATTCATATTTACAAATGATAGAATTATCTATAAAATCCTATCTGGCTAGGCTAGCAGCCTTCACCCATCTCTACCAGTCTTCACATCCCCCCCCCCCAGAGAACTCAATCTAGTTTTTCAAGTGACCCTTGAGAAAAGCTGCTTGAAAGGGTTAAGCCTATCTGAGTGTACCTTACCCCATTCCCTGTCTTGAGAGCCCATCTGTATTGGCATTGCTACTCCCACTGCGGTGCTGCACTGACATATCATATGCTTGCAACCCTGGGTTCCATCTTAGCAACTTGGCATTTTGCTGGCTGGCTGGCTCTGTGTAACCATGTTAGGGGGTTGTGATCTGTCATAACAGTGAATTTCCTTCCATACAGATAAGGCTGAAGTTTATGCAGTGCACACACTATTGCTAGACATTCCTTTTCTACAGCTGCATAACATTCCTCCCTGGGTTGGAGCCTATGACTGAGATAAACCACTGGGTGTTCTTCCCCCTCTGAAGAAATCTGGCTATGTAAAGCCCCCACCCCATGGTTTGAAGCATCCACCTGCACAACAAATTATTTGCTGTAATCTGGACTGGCTAACACAGGGGGTCCTCCCAAAGCTTCTTTGAATGCCTGCTCACATGCTGGGGTCCACACTACCTTATCTGGCCTGTTCTTCATTGTCAGGTCTGTGAGGGGAGCAGCTATGGTACTATAACTGGGGACAAACTTTCTGTAGTACCATGCTGTCCCTAAAAATGCCCTCACCTGCTTTTTAGTAACAGGTGCAGGCCATGCCTGAATGGCTTCCACTTTGGCAGGTTTTGACCTTACCTTACCACTCCCCACTCTATGTCCTAGGTAGGAGACCTCCTCCATACCCACCTGACATTTGCTCAGCTTAATGGTCAACCCTGCCCTCTGTAGTCTGCCCAGCACCTCCCTGACATGCTGAAGGTGCTGTGGCCAGGAATGGCTATAGATGGCAATATCATCTAGGTAAGCAAGGGCAAACCCTCCTGCTCCTGCTAGGATATGATCTACCAGCTTCTGGAAAGTTGCTTTGGTATTCTTCACCCCAAAGGGCATCTTTGTGAACTCATACAAGCCAAAAGGAGTCACAAAGGCTGAGTTCTCACTAGCACTGGGAGTTAAGGGCACCTGCCAGTAACCCTTGGTAAGATCAGTGGTTGTAAGATACTTAGCCCCACCCAGATGCTCTAGGGCCTCATCTGTCCTAGGCATGGGGTAAGCATCTGACTCTGTGTGACTATTTAATTTTCTGTAGTCCACACAGAACCTGGTGCTGCCATCCTTCTTTGGCACCAGCACCACTGAGGAGGCCCAGAGACTGTTGGACTCTTGAATCACCCCTAGTTTCAACATTTCCTGTACCTCCTCCCTCAGAGTCTGTTTGACTCTCTCAGGCACTCTATAAGGGGCCTGTCTAATAGGCCTTTGGGGTCCTGTATCCACCTGGTGCTGCACTAGGTGGGTGCACCCTGGTTTCCCAGTGAACATGTCCCCAAATTCCTGCAACACTGCTCAGATTTCTCGAACCTGGGTAGCAGATAGCTGCTGTGACATTGCTACCCCTTCCACTGAGGTGTCAGCATGAGCCTCACTGAGAAGATTAGTCCCCAGATCTCCCTCAGACTCCTCCTGCAATCCACTGCAAATGCTCAGCACAAGGGCCTCCCTATCATGGTAAGGTTTCATTATGTTAACATGGTACAATCTGTGCCCCTGCCATCTGCCTAGCAGTTCCACCACATAGTTAACATCACTTACCATTCTTATCACCTTGTAGGGTCCCTCCCAAGTTGCTTGCAGTTTGTTGTGTCTAACAGTAATGAGAACCATTACCTGCTACCCAACAGCATACTCTCTAGCTCGAGCATTCCTGTCATACCACACCTTTTTCTGTTGTTGGGCTTCTGCCAGGTTTTCCTGGGCCAAGCCCATGAGTTCCCAGAGCCTTGTCCTGAGGTTTAAGATGTATGCCACAACAGACTCCTTGTGAGACTTGCACTCACCTTCCCACTCATCTCAAATTAAATCTAGAGGTACCCTTACCCTATGTCCATACAGCAACTCAAAGGGTGAAAAACCTGTGGATTCCTGGGGAACCTCTCTGTAAGCAAACAACAGATGGGGCAAATATTTGTCCCACCCCCTCTTAAACTGATCTGCAAATGCCTGTAGCATGGACTTGATTGTAGAGTTTAACCTCTCAACAAGACCATTAGTCTGGGAATGGTAGGGGTGGCCTTCATGTGCTTCACCCCACAGGACTTCCACAGACAAGCCAGCATGTCTGACATGAAACTGGCACCTCTGTCAGTCAGTATTTCTTTTGGGAAACCTACCATGCTGAAAATCTCTAACAAACAATTTGCCACCTTCTCTGCCTCAATGGAGGACAAAGCCACTGCCTCAGGGTATCCTGTAGCATAATCCACTGCCATTAGGATATACTTTTTCCCTGTGAACTTGGGGTACACAGAGGACCCACAATATCCATAGCTACCCTCTGAAATGGCTCCTCAATCACAGGCAAAGGCATCAAAGGAGCTCTCACCTTGTCTCCTGCCTTGCCTACCTTTTGGCACTGCTCACAGGTCCTGCAGTACCCTGTTACATCTCGGGAAATTCCAAGCCAATAGAAGTTCAACATAATACGCCTCTTTGTACATTTTATGCCCATATGACCTGCAAAGGGAGTATCATGGGCTATGGCTAGAAGTGCCAGAAGGTAGGCTCTAGGCACTACCAACTTCTGTACTCTCTCACCTTCTAGCCCTCCTTCAGAGGTCCATTCTCTGTATAGTAACCCTATGTCCCAGTATACAGATTCCCCCTTTCCTTGAGAATCAGGTGCCTCCCTAGCTATCTGCCTCAAGCCTTGCAATGCAGGGTCTGAGAGCTGAGCCTGTCTCAACTCTCTCCTTGTAACCCTTCCCAGCTCCCCTTTCACAGGATGTCTGGCATCCTCTGAGAGTGGTGCCTCACTGTCAGCCTGGATACTACTACTCACCTCTACCTTTGCAGTCACTTTGTCCAAGGGACCATTAGTACCCACAAAGCAGATGTGGCTCACCTTCAGTTTCACTGCTAAAGAGTAGCTCCCTCTCTGAAGTAACCACCTCACCCAGTCCTGGCTGCAAGCATGCAGTCTGTCTGGGTCTCCTCCAGGCTACCAGACTTACCTGCTTGTCTCCAAGCCTGACTGCATGTGACTGCACAAGCACATGGTATTACCTCATCTAAATCCTTCCCTCTCAGGACATCTGCAGGGTGGTAGTTTAGTACCCCTGTTGTCTCAAGACAACCTACTACTGGCATTTTGTCTTTCCCACTTACTGGCTCCCTCACCTTTTGTTCCCCACCTTGCCTACGCGGACACCTGTATGCCACATGACCCCACTGGTTGAATTCAAAACAATTAACCCTAGCTCCTGGATGTATACCTGGACTAGTAGCTTCCCCTGCTAATGGCAGATTCTGTTGGGGCAGTCTGTGCTGCCCACCATGGGTTCCTTTAGACCCATGAGCAGTACTGGGGGTCCCCTTCCTGTGCAGGGCTGTCCTGTTTGCCAGGTATAGGTCTCCATTTTTCCCCAACTCATCTGAAGTAGCACATTGTCTATCAGCTAACCAGATCCTCATGTCCTCAGGCAAAGTGCTAAGGGCTTGTTCCCTCACCAAAAGTTCTGTCAGCCCTTCAAAAGTGGTGACCTGACATCCACTCACCCACCAATGGAAATAAGTGCTCAATTCAGCAACATACTCACATACACTTTCATCTGCCTTGCATCTATGCTCACGAAACTTTTTCCTGTAAGTTTCAGGTGTTAGCTTACAAAACTCTAATAGACAATCTTTTACAGCAGTATAATCAAAACATGCAACATCAGACATTTTGGATAATACAGTTACAACTTTACCATGGAGTAAGGTGGTCAGGAACCGTACCCAGAGCCCTTGGTCAACTTCATACTGTTTACATACCCTCTCAAACATATGAATGAAACTATCAAAATTATCCCCTTCTTTAAACTGCGGAAGAAATTTACTGACCTTTTGTGCTTCTGTGGTCCAGTTACTCCCTTTCCCATTACCTCCATGACTCTGGTGAAGAGTCAGTATCTCTTTCTCATGATGCCTCTGCCTTTCTTTTTCCACAGCTTCTAGGCGTAGCAATTTCTCATTCACCTCCCTTTCTAGACGCCTCAGTCTTTCAGCTGCTTCTAATTCCACACGCCTGGCCTCCAACTCAAGTCTCTTTAGCTCCAGCTGGATTTTTAAGTCCACTGCAGAAAGGTTGAGCTGTCCATTCTCTGAAGGTATTATATCTCCACTGCCATTCTGATTGTCCTCCTGGTTGCTGTTTTCTGATGCAGCTGTAAACAAGGCTGCAATCAGGTCTGTCTTAGTCAGGTTTCCATGCACCAGTCCCCTAGCCTGGCACATCTCTGTCAGCTGGCTCCTTGTCAGCTTTCCATACTCCGCTGCTGACATGCTGCCTGCTCACCCTGACTAACTAAGCTAACAAAAGAAATAAAACAATTGTGATCTGAACTCTGAGTATTCACTGCGTGGTTGTTTTAGAGTACAAAACACCTTCAAAGCTCACTGTACACAAGCTACAGGATTCACTCTACCCACACCACTACAAGCCAATTGGTATTTGCCAAGTAATCAATATGTGATGTGGATATCCCACCACTGCCACCAATTAATATGTGATGCCCGTGCCCTGGCCCAGCAATCAAGGAGCCTCAATCCTGATGCCTGTGCCCTGGCCCAGCAATCAAGGAACCTCAATCCTTACCACCAACACCAGAGAGGGGTGTCTCATATAGGAAGAAAGGATAACAAATACACACAGTAAAGTGCAATTTCCCTTAAGAGCACACAGAGATCACAGTCAGTCCAGGGCTGGTCGCTCCCTTGCTCTCCAGGTCCCCAATAAGACTCCCCACTGACACAGCTGTAGGGTCCAGATGTCAGCCTAGTGGGCAAGCTAAAACCTCTAGCACCCTCTCTGTCCAACCAGTGCTTTGTGTCCCTGCCCAAGTAGCTGACACACATACATACACACACACACACACACACACACACACACACACACACACACACACACACACACACACACACATGCACTTTGAGATAAGAGTTTATACAACCACACAGACACTCCTGGGGAAGGCTGGCACAGTTTCTCCAGCTGTGCCCCTTTCTCCCAGACTATATGGTAGTTCCACTTGCCACCACCCACTAATATGTATCAGCTACTCAAAGGCCCTTAAATGGGTGTCTAATTATTACTGTGCAATATTATTATCTAATTGGTAGTATAGCCCAGGGCTAAAGCTATTAGAGTGGCTTTGTAAAATTTTACCAAAGGCATGCAAGTACTCTTAAGAGCTTAAATTATCTCTACACAAAACAGCCACAGTTGAAAGGTTTTTAAAAAAATTAATAATAAACAATAAAACACAAGATAATACTTCTTACTACACAGTGCTAGTCAAGAGTTCAGAGATCACACAGAAATACTTAAAATAATTCAGTAGAACAGTTCTGACATCACAGAAAAACACAGTCTAATATTTCTAGTTCCCAGCTATTTCTAAAAGAAACACAAGTCTAAGATAACTTACATATATAGAGCAAGACAGTGCTATGAGTTGGATGTTCAAGACAAAATGCTTAATGCCTTCTATGGTTCTCCTGTTTAAATTGAAATTGCAGTTCTGATAAACATTACATCATTCTTACATTTCCCTGGGGTTCCCAGGCCACACAGAAATTGCATTTACATTCTTAACATCTCACACCTGCAGTAAACTACAGCCACAAAAGACATTCCACATGTAAACTCTAGTAATTATTCCTTGAGTTAAAACAATAGGCAGGATTCTTCACTCTGGACTCATCAACTCCAAATTCTAACTTAAAAGGGACAAATATGAAATGCTTGTCTTAGCTTTCTTTACAGCAGAGGGCAATGTCGCTACATTGTTTTAAGTTCAACATTTCACAGCATATCCTTTCAATTAAGAAAACAAGTTTGTATTTCAACATTCATATTTACAAATGATAGAATTATCTATAAAATCCTATTTGGCTAGGCTGGCAGCCTTCACCCATCTATGCCAATCTTCACAGTAGGACACCTATTCAAGTCATTGCCAGCTACAGGACTCCCTCCATGAATCAAGACAACCACTCTGTCTACTTGGATCTACTGTAATCCATCAAGATACAGTCGAACACCATGGTTCTGGGTGATTTTAATTATCCATCCATTGACTGGGTAAATTATTCGTGCACAAACTCACTTGCCCAAAAGTTCCTAGAGTTGATTAACTCCAAAGCCCTGGACCAGCTGGTGGACACCCCAACTAGGGGTGCCAACATCTTGGATCTGGTGCTTACCAATATGGGGGAGCACTGTAGCACCCCCACTGTGAGATCTTCCCTTGTTAGATCTGACCACAAATCAATCTCATTCAAAGTAACTATCACACCAGACCCCCCCCCCCCAAGCAGCAACTAAAATAAAAAACTTCTCCAAGCAGATTATATCCTTCTAAATATTGGTATAAATAGCTTCACTGCACCTCCCTACTCAGATGGAACTGGTAACTATGCCAAGTCCTATACCAGTGCATTTTACAAACACCTGTATAACTGCATTGACACAGCTGTATCTGATAGGACCGAAACAATTTCTTCAAGGAAGAGCAAACCTGCCTGATAGACAACTGCCATTAACAGGCTTTACAATAAGAGGATGAAATTGCTGCCTAAGAGTAAGAGGGAGCAAGCCCTAAACTGGAAACACTCACTCCTCAGCTTAAACAAGCAAATAAGGCTTCTTGTGAAGTCCCCCAAAGCAAACTATGAATCCAAATTAGCAACTTCAACTAAGGACAACCATAAGGCATTCTTTAGTTCTATCCATACCCTAAAAGGTAAGACCCAGATTTGCACCAAACTGGTAGTTAATGATACCACATTCACTGAGCCTGTGAACATAGCAAACCTATTAGCTGACAGGTTCTGTGAAACGTTCACTCCCCCTTCCCCACCACACATACTCCATGACATTCCTTCTAGCTGTCTCTCACCTTGTATCTCTAGAGAGCAGGTCATAAATGCCCTCTCTAAGGCCAAAAACACAGCATCTGTGAGACCTGATAACATCCCAAGCTGCGCCCTACATCAGCTCCAACAAGAATTACCAACGTCATTGGGTACTCTTTTCAGTCATAGTCTAAGCACCGACTGCATCCCAGCTGAATGGAAAATGGCCACTTATCCCTTTGCACAAGGGTGGTGCTTCCACTGACCATGGGAACCATAGACCTATTAGCCTGACTAGCTTTATCTGCAAGGCCATGGGCCAAATCATCATGGCCCTTATCAACAAAGATATAGGTAATCTCCAAGCACTTGTCCCTACTCAGTTTGGATTTGTCAAAGGGAGTTTATGTCTATTATACCTGGTGAACTTCTTTGAAATAGTCACCAGAACCCTGAACAAGGAGAAAGCTGTGCATACAGCCTACCTGGACTTGGCCAAGGCTTTTGAGATTATTCCCCACTCAAGCATTATTGACAAACTCACCAAGCTAGGTATCAACCTTTATATCATTAGATGGGTCATTAAATGGCTTACAGATAGAACCCATACAGCCAAAATAGGAGAATTCACCTCCAACAGCAGACCTGTAACCAGTGGTGTTCCACAGCGATCAGTCCTGGGACCTCTACTGTTTGAAATCTATTTCTCCAAAGTACAAGAAAAACTAAAGGCGTGTGGCTGACAAAATTTGCTGATGACTGCAAACTGGCAGTGGTCATAAAATCCCCAAATGATGTCAACATCCTACAAGAGGGTCTTAAGTAAACAAATGATTGATGCCAAAGTCACAGCCTTAAACTGAATGCAAAAAATGTATTATCATCCCTTTCAGTAAGAGTGATGTTCCTGCTAACTACCACATCAATAGAAACACTCTAAGCATGCATTCAGTAGTGAAAGACCTGGCACACAGGTTGACAGCAACCTTACCTTTGATCACCATGTCTCCACAGTGGTAAGAAGGTTATTCAGCATTGCTCATCTCATATGTAAGGGCATTGCCTCCAGCAAAAAAGAAGTTATAACTTCCCTGTGCTCTTCCCTCATCAGGCCAATAATTGAGTACAACGCCTGTTTTGATATGTACCTTTCCAGGCACCTGCAGCAATTGGAGAGACCACAAAAGTTCCTCACAAAGAAAAGTCAAGGTGTTCAATGTCTGTCATATATGGACTGGCTGAAATCACTGTCACTTGACTCCATTTGATGCAGACTATTCAGAGGCGATCTCTGCCTTGCATGTAAGTAAATCTCACCCTGCTTTATTGGAAATGCTGCATATCCATAAGTCCAATGGCTCACGGGTTACTCACTCTAAAGACCTTAACATGATATGTGACAGTAACAGAACCTGCTGGAGGGACAGATTTGTCTCCCAGAGGCTACCACACCTGTGGACCATACTCCCAATTCATGTCAAGCAGAGCACCTCTTTGGCCCTCTAGAAGTGCAATCTGGACAATTGGATGGGTGACTGTAAATTCACCCTGGGGGTTCCACCTTTGTCTGTCTTGGACAGAGGCAGTAGGTACTGGTCTATAATTGGCTAGGCTTGTAAGGGCCCTAGGACTATTAGCCTAGTAACTTCCTATGATCCTATGATGCTTAACCATATAGATACTGACAAAAATTACTGAATCTTGGTGAACTGGAAGGACATGTGTATTATTTATTTATTTGGATTTGTTTACCAGGATAGTCCACTGGGCCAAAGAGCCCATTTTCATTGGAGGTCTGGGGAGAAAAGCTCCACAGGTAACAAGAAATGGAAAACATGCAATAGATACAATAATAAGTGCATAACATAAAGAAAATACATTTGGCAAGAGTACATTACTAGAGAATATACAGCAATAGTATGACATAGTGAATATAGTTGAATTTGTTAAAATACTATATACAGTTGGAAGATATGCTGCTGTGGTACAGCGGTAGCGTTGTTACCTCACAGCAAGAGGTTTTCCCATTCAATTCTCGGCTTGGCTTGGGAGTGTCTTCTGTGTGGAGTCTGCATGTCCTCCCTGCGGTTGGGTAGCGTTCGAAAGACATGCATGCGTAAATAGGCGTGCCTTTGTTAAAGGTTGGGCGTCGAGCTGGCACCTCAGGGTTTCGTAAAAATCTACTGCCAATCATTAGTGGACCGAAGTTCTGCTGTGGCGACCCCTTACTGGGAAAAAGCCGAAAGACAAACAACAACAACTATATACAGTTGGAGTAAGTTCGATGCAGGGCTATATACAGCCAAGTGAAGCATTTTAAATTGAAATGGTACAAAATGACTTGATTCAGTATACTGCATATAATTTCTAACAGGTGAATTGAAATACAAAATGACACAGAATTCTAAACTGCATAAAAATAAAATTCTAACAATGGTTAATAGTAAAGCTTATACCTGGCCTTAGTATAGATAACTCAGATGGCATAAAGTAGCAAGGCATTACACTTTGTATTAAGTATATTGTGTGTCCAGTATGAGCATCAATGTTAGGTAGAGGCTGACTGGCATTACACTTTGTATTAAGCATATTGTGTGTCCAGTATTAGCATCAATGTTAGATAGAGGCTGAATGGGATTTGAGGGAAGGAGACAAGGTGCAGGTACAGTTTCAGCTGAAGACATGGGAGGTTTTGAAAGTTCCAGGATTTTTTGTAGTTGCAATAGTCAAAGGTAGGGCTTTCCAGGCCTTAAGTACACAGCAAGAGTACAGAAAGCTGTTCAGCAGACAGGAGTGCTTAATGAACCAGCAAAAGATGCTATTCTTGGATCTGAGAGCCCTATTTGGTTGGCAGGCACTGAGAATCTGGCTGAGGGCAGGGTACTCAGATGGTTTCAGGATTGTTTTGTGGGCTGTATTCAATTGTAGGAAGGAGAGGTAGTGAGGCAGCTCAAGCCAGTTAAGATAGTGAAGACCAATACAGTGGCTGGTCAAATGTCTGGTGTTAAGAGGCAAATTTAGTAACTTTGTTGCAACAAGTTTCTAGTTTAGCATTTAGGAAGGATGAGAGACTAGTAAGTAGAGGTGCACCACAGAGTAGGGAAGGTAGCAGGTAAGTGGAAGCAAGGACTTGTTTAGTGGGGGACCTAAGAACGTTTTTGTAGCTATAAAGTATTCCAAGCTTTTGGTGGGTCTTGCTGATGCTATGTGGTATATGTATGTCAAATTTCAGGTGTTTGCATATAAACACTCCTAACAGTTTTGTCTGAGTAACGACCTCAGTGACTGTTACTTTGTGAGAGTACAGTGAACTGGGCTTTGCTAAGGGTGACAGACTTCTTAGGTGTGAAGAGCATGATTTGGATTTGGTAGGATTGAGGGAAAGGTGATTGTTATACATCCAAGTCTCTGTAGTAGCGAAGACTGACTGAGTTAGCTGTTGTAGTTCGGTTATAGAATTAGAGGTGCTTACGGTTGTAGAGTCGACAGCATATTGAATATTCAGCTTTGACCTAGAGAGGAGTCAAAACTATTAATAAAAGTGCTGAATAACAAGGGTCCTAGTATAGAACCTTGGGGAACTCCAGTAGGGATATTGAGATATGCGGAGAAGCCTGTTGTCTGTCAGTTAAATAACTACAGAACCAGTTAAGAGAAATGTGAGAAAAAAGTAAATTTTAGTGAGTTGGTTTAGAAGCAGGGAGTGACAAATAGTATCAAAAGCTTTTGAAAGGTCTAGGAATAGAGAGGAGACAAATTTGCCTGAGTCAATATTCTTCCCTTTTTTTAAATGTAAACCTACACATATCTGAAAAGTGTTGCCCAAAAATAGAATATTTTTTTCAAAATATATCAGAAATTTTAGATTGCATCCCTCATTCTAAAAAAATATATATATATTTCCATAAGTAGTGACCATTCTAACATCACTTCTAGTATTTGAATACATTCTATTTTGCTTACATTGCAATAAAACATTACGGGTCAAACCTTGAACTTCACCTTTAGCCTTATCCAAAATCCCTTTCCTATGATTATAATAATTCCAACTTAGATCTATGAATGGGAAGCAAAAAATTACCCCAGGACTGTCCTCTGTACTACTAATGGACAGAAGTAGCGCCTAAATGTTTTATCCCATGGATGGGTCCCTTCATGTTATCTAAGGTATGATAAGAGTTATTCTCTTTAGGGGTAGTATATAATAAATGACCAGGAGATTGGTCAGGCCAATCTATAATGAAATGGGATATGTTATTTCAAGTACAAAAAGGGAAATTGGCGAGGCTTAAAATGGCCCGCAAGGGCAGCTAGCCTTGTACTTACCTATGAACCCATGAACCTGTGAAGAGGTTAATCCTTCAACCCTGCCTGAAGCCCCATCCATTCACAATGTGAAAAGGGGAGAGGCAGTACATGGAGGTGTGTACTGAGGCCTGGGACCTAAGACAAAGAGTCAGCTGAAAGGTGCCGAGAATTCAAGACAGTTAATTTGAAAGGCCAAAGCTGAGCCTAACAGCGAGTGGAAGAGAGCCTCACTCAGTGCATCGCTGTGCTGAAAACTGGTGAACTGAAATTTGGAGAACTGCAGGCTTTGTCTCAATACAATCCTGGGTTACCTGAAGAGGAGACCTGAATTTTAAGTGATGAACAATGGGAGCGAGAGAAATGAAATTACTGAATCTTGTTGAACTGAGGTTGGAGACTTATTTCTCCCAAATGAATAATGTACATAAAAGCTTTTATAAATAAGAGATTTGTGTTCTATTATAAGGCAGTTTGTGTCCTGTTGTGGAAATCTTGCTTATGTTCAGTAAAAATTTTCATTTTACACTTCAAAGACTGTGTTGTTAGTGTGTGTTTAGTGAACTAGACAAACTACTGAAATGAGCTTCAGCTATGATTCACGAAAAATATTAAAGCAGTGGTTTTCAGCAGACAAGAAGAAAAAACTTTTTTTCACATAAACTATAAACTGGGTAGATTCCTGGCTGGCTGTGCACTACCTGAGTAATTTTCCAGCCTGAGAATGTAATGTTAAACATTGTGTCAATAAAAAGGAGGTTCATTGCTGTATACTGCAAGAAAAAACTTATATTCTGTTGTGAACTTAAAGTCTGACTGTAGTGAAAGTTGCTTTGTGTGCCTCAGTCTTAACTCATTCAAGCCTAAATTACCTTTTTTTGTATATTTTCAGTTCAAACCAACAGCTCCTTGTGGTGGCCAGAACTTTTTTGGGATGGACTTCTTTAACTAAGCAACTTACCAGCTAATAGGCAGTGCTAGAAAGTTCAAGGAGTTATTTTCAAAATGACACTGAGACTGTTAATCTACAATGCACTGCAGTAGGGAAATGAATAACTAGTTGTCACTTATTATTCATATTTTCACATTTCTGTTCATATTTTCATAATTGAGAACCCAAAATGTTATTAAGGTGTATGGTGTGATATGCCATGGTAGGAGACAGGGAAATTCAAGGGTCAGCAGTTCGGGAAAAAGAAGGTGAACAAGGTATGACTGAAATCTTCTGCTGTCCAGCCTCTGCCAGGTGTTTCTCCCAAGTCATTACAAAACCGGAAGCTTGCCCAGCTGTGTTGTCAGATTTATCCGCCATGACCATGTTGGAAGCTGGTGAGGATCTGGATGGCAGCACATCTGAAGAGGCTTTGCAGGCATCTGTCTCAGAATTTCAGGAGGAACCACAGTTGATTTTTTCTGAGGGGCCCAGGGAGTTCCTCTATTTTTAGTTGGGGAGAAGTTCCTACTACGGTTCTCAACTGTCATCCTGGGTCTGAGCCTTCTCAGTTTTTTGGACGGGACATTCCCTTAAAAAAGAAATAAAAACTTAAACATGTTTCTTCTGCTCCTAGGGATTCACAAAGTGACTGGCAGGCCTTTACTCAAGGGCTATTTACTGCTTTCATGTCCTTAAAGCCTCTTCAGGGGGTTTCAGTTCCTGCTCCTCCTTGGTCCTCTACTCCACTTAAACGGCCTAGAGAACAGGATTCTTCTGAGGATGAGTCAGATTCTGATGATGAATCCCTGACTTTTTCTACTGAAGTTCCTTCTTCTTTGGACTATGGGTCCGAGTATGAGGAATCTATTAATCCTGATGCTCCTTTTGAGGAAATTTCCTTTGAGGACACAATCTCTAGGATGATGGATTTTTAAGGTGGGATTGAGCTCAGGTCTCTGATATCCATAAGAGGTACTATGAGTTGCTGTAGTTTGAATCTCCTAAGCCTGCAGCTATTCCTCCTGTTTTGACTGCTTTACTGGATGCTTTTTTCCAATGCCTCTCATGCGCCTGATTCTCTGCCCTCTGCTCCCAAGAAACCTGGCAGGTTTTATAGGGTGCCTGAGGATTGTTCTTTTTTATATAAATGTCCTGCTGCTGACCCCTCTGTAGTGTCTGTAGTATCTGATAAGTCATCTCAGTTGCTTCCTTTCCCAAGTTATTGTCTTTTGACAAGAAGAGCAGAGCTATGGAAAGGCTGGGTAAGAAGGTTTACACTTCTGCTACCCTCGCATTTAGAGCTATTAATTATCACACCCATATGTCTAGGTATGTGCTGGCTCTTCTTTCTCAGGCCTGCCAACTTATTTCTGATTTTCCAGACTCTGAGGGTAAAACTTCTGTTCTTTCCTTGCTAGGGACTTCCTCTCAAGTAATTTGTCATTCTATTAAATGTAGTTATGATGCGGCAGATGCCTCTTCTGGGACTGCTGTTTTTGGTTCAGTTATGAGGAGGCATTCTTGGCTTAGGCTTCAACCTCTACCTGATTATGTTAAATCTAAATTGATGGATGCTTCTCTGGATTCTAAGCTTTTGTTTGGGGAAGCTGCTGCTGGTTTGTTTAAGTCCCTTCAGGATAAGGGTGAGGCTTTACAGAAGCTTAAACATGTGTTTCTCCTGTGCCTAAATTTCTGAGAAACTATACCGCTAAGCCTGTTTTGTTCGTAGACAATCCCGCCCTTCTACAAAAGGTAAGTGGCAAACAGGCTTCTCCTGCTAAGTCTCCTTAGTTTTCAGGAACTTCTAAGCCTTTCTTTCCAGACAAACCAGTTGATGTACAATTATCTGCCCTTTCCCAACCACATTCCTCTTTCTTTTCGCCATTCCCTTTCACTTAATGTTTGGCTTCGGATCACTCAGGACTGTTGGATTCTGTCAATCATTCATCAGGGGTACTTCATGGTGTTGAAATCCTGTCCTCCTTTTATGGGCATTCCTCACCCTCCTTGGGAACAACTTCCCTTTTTCCCAGAGGTTCTTCAAAATCTCTTGACTCAGGGTACTATTCAAGAGATGCCTAGGTCCCAAAGGAGGAAAGAGTTCTACTCCAGACTGTTTCTAGTGCCCAGGAAAGAGGACACTTGGAAACCTATTCTAGATCTCTCTCATCTAAACACCTCTAAAAGTGCCTTCCTTTTGGATGTTGTCCCTTCAGATTGTGTTCCTCTCTTGCTCACTCGGACCTATATGGTATCTCTGGATCTCAAGGATGCTTATCTCCATATTCTGATCCATATTCTTTTCAGGAAGTTTTTGCATTTCTCTGTTGCTTCCTGGCATTTTCAGTTCTCTGCTTTGCCTTTTGGCCTTTCTACTGCTCCAAGGGTGTTCATCAAATGTCTTGCTCCTGTGATTCCTTTTCGCAGACTTCAAGGGATCCAAATATTTCCTTACTTTTACTTCGAAGACCTGTTGATTCAGGCATCCTCTCCAGAGACCCTTTTGCAAAATCTTCATTTTGTCATTTCCCTTCTTCAGAGTCTGGAGTTCACTGTAAATTTCAAAAAGTCTTCTCTGACTCCTTCTCAGGATCACGTTTTTCTGGGTTGCAAGATTCAGACCATACTCTGCCCCCTCCATAGGCCTTAACTCGCATTTCTTTCTTTCACACTCTTCTTCTTCTGGGTTCAATTACCACCAGGGAGTTTCTGAGCATTCTGGGTTTCATGACTTCCACCATTGTGATACTCCCTCTAGCCAAACTTCACATGAGAAAGTTCCGGTGGTTTCTGAAGTCAGTGTGGCTTCAATATGCACATCCTCTACACTTTGTAGTTCCTCTTCTTCCTTGTCTCAGTCAAGAACTTCACTGGTGGATTCAGCAATTGTCTCTGAATCCAGGGATTCCTTTTCATCCCCCTCTTCCATCTCAGGAATTGTTCACAGATGCTTCAGACATGGGATAGGGAGGGCATTTGGCTCCCTAAAAGTTCAGGGAGTGTGGCCACCCCATCAGCTGAAAGAGCACATCAGTGTCAAAGAGATGAGAGCTCTTCTTCTGGCTCTTCAAGCCCTTCATCCTCTTTTCTCTCCAGGGCCTCTCAAGGTGTTCACAGATAATATCACACTGATGTGGTATATCAACAAACAGGGAGGAACAAGATCTTATCTTCTTTGCCAGTTGGCACTTCTGGTATGGGATCCTGCTGTCCAGTATCAAGTGACTCTTCAGGTGGTTTATATCCTTTCCAGTCAGAACATTGTGGCAGACACTCTAAGCAGGTCCATAAGTCAGTCCCATGAATGGATGCTTCACAGGGATGTGTTTCTGGACATTATCCACCAGTGGGGTACTCCTCAAGTGGATCTTTTTGCCTCCCCTGTGAACAAACAACTTCTTCTGTTTTGTGCCAGAATCCCAGGTCTTCTGTTGTGGAAGGTGGATGCCCTCTCATTTTCTTGGAAGGGGATATTTCTTTATGCATTCCCTCCCCTTCCTCTCATTCCTAAAGTCCTGCTCAAAATTCCACAGGATGCTCCCAAAATGTTGTTGCTGACTCCCTTTTGGCTGTGACAGTACTGGTCCCCACTTCTTCTGCATTTAGGCAGGTGCAATCATCACAAGTTACCTCACAGGATCTGCTCTCACAAGATAAGGGGTCTCTCATCCATTCCCACCCGTCCACACTTCAGCTGACACTGTGGGTGATAGGATTTTGATTCCTCATAGACAACTTTTTTCTGAGGACATGCTGCAAGTCCTTCAGGAGGCCAGGAAACCTACTATAGGAAATTCTACTTATCCAAATGGAAGAGGTTTTCTATTTGGTGTCTCTCTCGTAACCTGGACCCACTTGCTGTGGGATATTCCTTTGGTTCTCTCTTATTTGTGTGAGTTGCTCAATGCTGGTTTGGCCTACTCTTCTTTTAAGGCCCACATATCAGCTCTCTCTGCTTCTCTATCTTTTTCTCCTCCTTTAGCTTCTATATTTAAGGTGAAAAATTTCTTAAAGGCGTCCTTAATATTAGACCTCCCAGGAAGCCTGTTCCTCCTCCCTGGAATCTTAATTATGTTTTGGAGAAGTTGACTCAGGCTCTTTTGGAGCCTGCTGCTTCAGCTTCCTTGCAACATTGTTCGTGGGAGACTGTTCTTTTGTTGGTTCTTATTTTTGCCAGATGGATGTCTGAGTTACAGGCCCTTATGGCTTGTCCTGTTTTTTTTTTTGGTCTTTCATGAGGACAGAGTGTCCTTGCGGACTAACCCTTCTATTATGCCTAAGATGATAATGAGCTACACTCAGTCAGTATGTTAATCTGCTTTTTTCCCCTTTCCACAAACTGACAGTAAGAGGGTGCTGTATACTTTGGGAATGCATTGGCAACTCAAGGTTTATTTGGATAAGACTAAGGCTATTAGGAAAGTCTGATCAGCTATTTCTTTTCTTTCATCCTAGATCTTTGGGGCTTGCTATATCCAAGCAAATTATTTCTTATTAGATTTCTAAGGCTACTTCTTTCTGTTACACTTCTTAGGTAATAGCTTTACCTCTTCAGTCAAGGCTCATTCTACTAGAGCTGTGGCTTCTTCTGGTGTCTTTTTCAAGGGCTTAGATACTAATTATATTCATGAAGCAGCTACCTGGACTTCTGTGCATACCTTTATGAAGCACTAGAAGTTGGATGGTATCTCTAAAGCTGGGGCTAGTTTTGCTAGTGTCATTCTTCATGGCTTTCTAAGGAACTCTTCTGCTCCTTCCCCCTCCCTAGTTTCCTCTTGAGCTTTGGCACTCTCCCATATGCTAAGAATACTGCATCAGTGAATGTAAAGACATAGTACAGTTGTGTAAAATCTTACCATAATGGTAGATGTCCTTGCCTTCATTGCTGCAGTATTAACTCCTTCCCTCCTTCCCCTAGTCCTTTGCCTTTCTGGATGTATAGATTACCTCTTGAGTTCCTTGGACTGATGTTCCTACTGGGAAAATCAGTTTTTGACTATGGTAGGCCTGAAAGTTACCTTTATGCACTATGCTACACAAGGAGCATTTGTGATGTTTGGCATACCTTTAAAGCAACAGAAGTCTTTGGTAGACTGGCAAGATGGGCTGCCATGGCAGGGAATCCCATATGTAAAGAATACTGCAGCAGTTAAGGCAAGGACATCTACCGCTATGGTAAGAATTTATACAACTGTACTTTTCAGTTGATGTGAAAGACCTGCTTTCACTGATACCACATAATCTTAGCTTAGAATGATGCTTTGACTTCCTTATTGAAAATATTTATTTGACAGGAACAGAAATAAATATTATCATAACCTTCAAGGACCTTATTTTGAAGAACAATTTTATATACTTTGAAGGGTCCTATTACAGACAGAAGGATGGGGCTTGGGCCCCAGTTTTTGCCAACATAGTTATGGCTATGTGGGAAAATAAATTTGTGTTTTTTTTCACATTTTGCTGACCTGTGGTCATTTTATGTCAAATACCTAGATGATATTTATACATTTTGGACTGGGGATGAGAGCAAAGTTTAATAATTTATTAACTGTATTAATAACACCACTACTTTTCTCACTTTCACCTACTCTGTCTCAAAATAGGTCCTGCATTATTTAGATATAGAACTGAATAAGGACTTGCACTAGAAAAAGTTTTTTTCATGGATTTTTCATAAGCCAACATACTCAAATTCCTTCCTGCACTTTATCAACTGTCATCCCATCACAGAAAAAAGAGCAGTAGTGAAAGGACGGCTTGCTAGATTAGCGTCTGAATGAGAGGATATTATTAATGAATGTCTGTACTTGAAATCCATGTTTATTAAAAGAGGGTATCCCAAACAGCTGACAGATACATTTATTACTAAAGTATCAGTATACCCAATTTTATTGGGAGCTGATGCTCTAAATCACGGTATGGGCATCCAGAGGTCAGATATGAGTGTATCTAATGTAGCTTTGGATTTTATCACTACCTATAGTATTGATTTTCAACAAATTAAAAAGTGCAGTCTCAAAAAATGGGGCACCCTAAAATATTTGGGGTTACCAAAAGATTTAGATGGTACTCCAGAATTTGTAATCAGAAAAGGTGCCTCTCTCAAAAATCTAATTTGTACACCCTGTCACTAGAAAACCTGACTATACAGGCAATAAATGGGGACTATTTAAGTGTCAATGTTGTAACTATTGCAAGTATATTTTGGAGGACAGACAGGTCTGATTTGACAGCATGTTGGTGGAGCCGAAATTTAGATATAATTGCAAAATGAAGGGTTTGGTTTATTTAGCTAAATGCCAGCAGTGTTAGTGTTTTTATATTGGCAAAACATCTGGGAGTTTAAAAGACAGAATTTATGAGCACATGTATAATATAAATAGAGGGAACGTCAACAAGGCATTAGTTAAGCACAATAAGGAGTTTCCTGGACACAATTTTCTTTTTTTTTCAGGATAGAAAAATTGGAAAAGAATCCCAGGGGTAGCCCTGGTGATTTATGGCTGGAGTACCGGGAGTTATGCTAGCAGCTTGCTAATAATATTACTCACCCAACCAGTTTAAATGGGCAGCCACGGTTGTGCAGTGGTTAGCATTGCCACCTCACAGCAAGAGGTTCTCTGGTTCGATCCTCATCTGGGGTGCCTTCTGTGCGGAGTCTGCATGTCCTCCCTGTGGTCACGTGGGTTTCCTCTGGGTGCTCCGGTTTCCTCCCACATCCCAAAGACATGCTGTAGGTGGATTGGACACTCTAAATTGGCCCTAGGCATGAGTGCGTGCATGTGTGTGCCTTCTGTGGAAGGTTGGGTGGCGGGCTGGCAACTCGACACTGTAAAACTCCACTGCCAATCATGAGCGGATGGTGATCCGCTGTTGCGACCCCTAACCAGGAAAAGCCAAAAGAAGAAGAAGAAGCCAACCAGTTTAAATGCTAATCTATCAATTAGTTGTATTTTAAAACTGAAATCCACTGAATTTTTATAAAACGTTTGATTTTATTCATTATTGCTTTGGTTTGAAATGAAGTGGCTTGTGCTGGCAATTTGTTACACTTAACTCTGTTGTGTATGGTCTCCATGGAGAGGGAACAAGAAGTTTCACACTACAGGAAGTTACATTCTACATGAAGTTTCATTCTGTTGGTTACTTTGAACAAGGGTGTGTTTTAGAATGTTTTAAACTGCCTTGCGTTTTTAACCTTGTTCACTTTGATGAAGTCTCTTATACCAAAGAATGAAAGTGCTAAATTAAATTAATACTTCACTGCTGAACTGTGGTGTCATGTTCATGTGGTGTCTTTTAAACTTAAAGGCAAAGATGTTGTCAAAATTGTTAGATATGGATCAATGTAATTTTGTGTAAGAGAAGAAAATACTTGACAACATTAATATAACGATAATCCAGAAGAAATCAAAATAAATGCTAATATTGTTAGATAGTCTTGAAACACGAAAGCATTTGATAGAGCCATCTGGGATTTTGTGAATGCATCAATGGAAGCATTTGCATTCCCTGATAGAATAATTGTGTTAATTAAGGGGATAAATGAAGGGTCAGAGGCAAAATGTAAAGTCAGAGGACTGCTCTCCAGAAAGCTATGTTTTAACAGAGGAACCAGGCAAACCAGGTAAGGGTGTTCTTTTTTCCTTTTGTTATTTGCTTTATATTTAGCACCATTAGCAAAGAAAATATGGGACTCACAAATTCAAGGGTATAACTGGTATGTTATTCAAGGAAAGTGAACTTTATTTGCACATGATACTATTTTGTATTTGATAAATCCAGAAAAATTACATTTCTGTTATGGAACATTTTAAGACAGTTTCATTGTCTTTTCAGGATATAAAACTAATGAAGATAAAGCAAAGGCTATAGCTGTAAACTATGTACCCACACATGAATTGGTTCAGTAATAGCCAGGTTTATGGGGGCATGATAAGATGACATATTTAGGAGCATGGATTAAAGAGATGTTTGTCATGGCAGCTAAAGGTATGTGTGAAAAGAATAACAAGATAATACAAAACCTGAGAAACTGGAAGCTCTTTATTATGGATGTAGATAGTAAGGTACAAGTAATGAAAATGTTTGCAGTCTTGGTAGTTTTACATACAGATCAGGCATATTTTCGTGAACCAGAGGAGAAGTTGTGGATGATTATTAATAAAGAGGGCAAGAGTTAAGTGGATTAAGTTGATTCTCCCCATAGTACAAGGTGGTTTAAGATTACTGATTTGAAGGGATACTTTAGAGCTATGCAGTTAAGGCTCATATACATAACATAAGCAGACGGCTATAAATCAAAGTGGAAAGGGGTGATGTTGTGATGAAATGGGAGAGTTTCAGAAATAAGGAGAGAGTAGGATTTTGGATTCAGATCCTTAAAGAGAATAACAACCATACAGAACATTCTATTCATAAAGTAGCAGAAAACATCTTAAGAACTAAGCCACACAGGAATTGAGAAAGGAGATTTTTACCAATGGGAATGACTGGAAGTATGGGTATAGAGAAATAGGCAAGAGAGGGCTGGAATTTACTGCAGAAAAATTAGCAAAAGAACCAAGGTTTTGGGAACAAATAACTAAAAAGGGAAACATAATAGAGTGGGATGAGGCCGAGCAGAAATTTGGATTGAGGATTGGAGACTGCCTTCCCTATCAGGGATTGATGACAGAGTCTAGGCAAAGAAAAAGTCATGAGGAGTGTTAAGTGAAAGACCACCACTGGCAGAGTATTTAGTGAAGTCTGGAACAGAAGTTGCTGTTCAGAAGGGTTGATTAGTAGGGTGTATAAAATACTGTATGATAACTATAAGAATCAAACAGAGGAAATAAAAGATTTTGGAAGAAAGACTAGAAAGGCGATTTACAAAGAAACACTGGGAATACATCTATATGGCTCTCAAGCATCAATGAAGTCCAGGTTTAGGATTTTTGCTTGCAAGTGTTTGCAAAGGTGTTTTTATACCCCAAGCAGACCTCGGATAATTTTTCCTCAAACACAGAGGTGTGGTGGGACAGAGAGAGGTAATAAGCAACATTTTTTTTGATAATGTAATGAATCAGAAGATTTTAAAAATTCTGTACAAAGTACTTTGTTGGAAATGTAGGGGGAGCAAATTATTGTAACTAAGAAAATGATTCTTTTGAGCTGGGATATGAGATCTGAATTGCCTAGACATGCTAAGGCCTTGCCTCTTTTAATCATACTGACTACCAAGAAATAATTACTGAAAATGGAAATCATAATCTAAACCAGTTGTAATTAAAGTACTGGACATCACAAATGAGGTAAAAGAACTGGAGGTAGGGTCTTTAGAAAAAGGAATGAGCAAATTACAGAGATATAAATGGAAACATATGCAGAATAATGTTCAAGAGGTGGGGCGAGGATTAACAGAAGGCAGGAACAGAGTAATTTGTGAAATGCTGGACTGAATGATAATTGTTAAAAAAACATAGAATGTTACTATTTTTTCTTTTCTGTTAATGTTTGTGTACCTATATCATTGTTTAAAGTGTGATTTAATACAGATGCTTTTAAAAAAAGAAAACAAATATGGTAAAAATAAGCTGGAAAGCTCTGATCATCATCTGAACCCCAGCAGTGGTGCACCTTCTATCACATGATGTCATGCTTTAAAGAGAACTTTGAAATTAAAAAAAAAAAAACAGAGGCAGCACATTAGAAATGAAGAGAAGTTCTTTTATTTTTTTTTAAACACGTTTATTAAAATTATCACTTGTGACATCGGCACATTTACTTTTATATAAAAGTAATCAGACTGTATTAACAAGTTAAAATTAACAAACATTATACTTCACATATATTGTTATATATCATATAAATTAAGCAACATTATATAAATTATTCAATTCCTGCCCCCTTTTGTAAACAAGAAACATCTTTATTAAACCGTATGTCTCCCAAATATGCAACAAAATCTGGAGAATTTAGGATTTTTGCTTGGAAATGTTTACATAGATATTTTGGTACTTACGTATTATCGCAACCATATTTCTAATGTGATTTAATTCATAATGTCATTGCGGAACAAGTGCTTCTGAAATTAAAAAGGGGTGTTTAAAGTTCAAAGTAGTATTTATCACTTTTGCTTTGCGACAGGAACAGGAATAATGGGTAAATTTGTATTCCTAGGTAGCGTCCTTTACCGATGACATGTACTGAGAAGTAAAAGTAACCTGCTGCTACACATACGGCCTATGAATATCAGTACTTACTGACTTCCATCTTCACATCATCCCGCTGACTTGACAGACAGTGACACATTGTTATAAGGGACAGACCATAAACATGGGTCAACAAGCTGGACATTGTGCGCAAATCTGGACAGTTGACAGGCATGTATAGCAGTGGGAAGTAGGTACACTGCAGCAAAGCACCAGTTATGTACAATGGCCCATTTAATTTCGGAGTGCGGAAATATTATCAGTACATGTAACAAAATCAAAATGGACATTACCACTTCCACCTTTCACGGTAACCTTTCTGTCCTAACTGAAGGCAAGCCTTGGCAAAGAACTGACGATGACAGACATTCCTGTCAACAAGGCACCGCAAGAGCTAGACATGTAGCGAAACCTAAAATAATGGGAAGACAACAGCCTAAAAAAATCCGGCTACATTAGAATTACTTATACACTTTGAAACTGACGTAGTGTCTTAAAATATCTGTGTCACCAGGTGAACACCATATGAATACTTGCTACTTACATATTATTGGTTTTACAAATGTGGTTGCGATAATACGTAAGTACCAATATTTTTATACCCCAAGCAGACTCCAGAGAATTTTTTTCTCAGGTAGATAGCAAAATGCTGGAGGTGTGATGGGGAAGAAAGAGGTAATTGGGAACATATTTTCTGGCAGTGCAATGAGTTGACAGACTTTAAGGAGTGCCTGTGAGATGCACTGTCAGAGATGCTGAGTGGGCCGATTGGTGTGAAGATGGACATTATTTTTATGAACTATGATGCAAAATCAGAATTGCTTAGATTCTGCTTAGATTGCTTAGATTGGTAAGGCCTTGTTGTCTGTAATTCTGGTGGCTGCCAAAAAAGCAATTACTAGAAAATGGAAATCAAACTCTAAACTAGCTATGTTAGAAGTAGTGAATAGAGTAACAGAGATAAAACAACTGAAATTGAGATCTTTAGGAAAAAGGTAGGAGCAAACTACATAGGAAAAAATGAAGGGAAGTCCTGTCAGCAAGTTGCTGTGTGATACTGATGCACCAAAGTTAATGTTCTCAGATTTGGCCAGGACTGGACTATTACACTGCATTAGGGACTCATCACTGACCCACAGTCCAGGTCATCCTTGAACTGAGGGACTGCCACCTTCAGCTTTATGGGATGATTCACAGGAACATTCTACCTGTCTTGGATATAGACAGACATAAAACAACTAAGCATCCCTTGGTTTTGTCTCAGGCATTACTTTGTCACCACTGTCCATTTCTGAAATGCTTCTATCCCAAAAATAAATGTATTCTGTCTCTGTATGATGCAGAGTATGAGAGCTGCTTTCCCCTTCTTTTAATACCTTGCGCACCGTTTCATTTTTCTGCTTTCCCCTTCTTTTAATACCTTGCGCACCGTTTCATTTTTCTGCTTTCCCCTTCTTTTAATACCTTGCGCACCGTTTCATTTTTCTGCTTTCCCCTTCTTTTAATACCTTGCGCACCGTTTCATTTTTCTGCTTTCCCCTTCTTTTAATACCTTGCACACCGTTTCATTTTTCTGCTTTCCCCTTCTTTTAATACCTTGCGCACCGTTTCATTTTCTGCTTTCCCCTTCTTTTAATACCTTGCACCGTTTCATTTTTCTGCCTTCCCTTCTTTTAATACCTTGCACCGTTTCATTTTCTGCTTTCCTTCTTTTAATACCTTGCACGCTTTCATTTTTCTGCTTTCCCCTTCTTTTAATACCTTGCGCACCGTTTCATTTTTCTGCTTTCCCCTTCTTTTAATATCTTGCGCACCGTTTCATTTTTCTGCTTTCCCCTTCTTTTAATACCTTGCGCACCATTTCATTTTTCTGCTTTCCCCTTCTTTTAATACCTTGCGCACCGTTTCATTTTTCTGCTTTCCCCTTCTTTTAATACCTTGCGTACCGTTTCATTTTTCTGCTTTCCCCTTCTTTTAATACCTTGCGTACCGTTTCATTTTTAGATCACTGAGTTTGACTACATAAATTATTTATCCCTCACGCATGTCATTATTATTACTGAATTATATTCTGTTGGATTCTTATAGATTATATCTATGACTTCACTGAATCTTGACTACCCTCATTCTGGTATCCCTTCCTCCAATTTACCCATATCCCAGACAATTATGTTAAAATTTCTAAAAATTCTAACATTTCAAAGACTATTATCATTATTAATACATTAATAATTAATGCATTAATTTCCAGTCATTCTGTTATGTTGCTTATGAAACCAACTTATTTTTCTTCATTATAATTTTATATTTTCTGTTTCCCATTGTCTTTGTCCTACTGCTTTTAGCCTATGCCTGCCTCTTCAGCTTCTTCAGCCCTGCACACATATTATTTGTCTGTTATTGTCTTATTTCATCCGTCTTCATATCACCCTGTCACCTGTCATACATTCTATGTTCTGTTTTGTCTGTGTACTGCACCAAAGCATCCACCGTCTTCTTATTTCTACGTGTACACCTTGACTTTCTAAAACACTATTGGTATACCCATCTATCTGTCTTGCCTTCCCAATCTCTACTCTCTCCTCTATGCATTTAGATCCTTATTTAAATCCATTTCTCTAACTCCAAATAGTGCCTGGTAGCCTTTCCTGTCTTGCTTTACTCGCTATTTACCATGGCTTCTTCATTATTACTGTATATCTGATGCACATATATTGCTCTTAACATATACTTCATGTAAGCACTTTGAACTTCCATTAATGTTGTTGCATTGATTTCTCTTCCATACTTATTTATTGTGTCTCATCTGAATGGTTTTCAAATCTGTTAATCTCACATTGCTTGTATTTTATTATTCGATTACTGAAACATTTCTCTCCAAGCTTCCGCTGAAACCAGTTTTTGCACAACTGGGCTAACTCGGTCAACAAACAGATAAACACAATTTATTGATTCATTAATTTATTACATTTGTTAAGCAGGAGTGTCCAGTTGGGAAGTTCTATTTCCAGGAGAGCCTTCAACAGAAATACTCTGTAATGTAGAAAGCAAGCAATAAATGACAAGTCATGAGATCGTAAAAAACTTGAGACAAATAATGAAGTGACTTTATACAAAATTATCTACTTGAATTAAATACTGCAGTTTACAGACATTATCAGATATTACAGTTTACAGGCATTATCGGATAAAGGTATATAGTTTATAACATTTTACATACATTATTTGCAAATTCTGCAGAGAGAGTGAAATGATGACCATGCAAGGTGAGCTATTGGTCATCACAGATGCACCTAACTCAAAAACAAGTCAGAGTTTCACTGAAATCATACCAAAACAGTAACAAACCAGCAGAGCTTATGGATAAGGTCAGAAAACAAGTAATTTTAGGTTGACATGTCTCAAGCTTACTGTACAATATATTAGCAGTCTGACATGATGGTGGACAGAAGGGAGTGACCACTGTTGATATATAAGGCCACCTAGAGTCAGGTGGGGTGGGGAAGCTAGCTATTAGGACTGTATCATTCAGGCCTATGGAGACAGCAGGTCTATTATGTATGAGATGTCCATGCAGATGTACCTTGACATGGATGCCCACCATGTTTTTTTTAAGTTTAGGGTGGGGCAGCTGGTGTAGGCCAGGCTACTGGAGCTGAAATACACACACACACACACACACACACACACACATATATATATATATATATATATATATGTGTGTGTGTGTGTGTGTGTGTATATTTATATGTAGAGGTTAAAGTTAAGCTGTCAGGGCATCAGTACCTTTGTGAAAAGCTCCCTCAATTTTTCTGACGGCCCCACTAGGACTCAAACAGCATGTATGGAGATATCTTGTTGTAGGCTCCAGAGTTTACTGTGAGACAGGTAGACTAGATGAAGGAGATGCACTAAAGGATCCTACATAGATCTAGTAGAGGTCAAAAAGATGGGACACGTAAGCTGTGTGGCAGGCTCTACTGCTCACCAGCATACCTCTCAACTATTTGGAATTTTGCAGGACATCCAGATTTTTGCTTCATATTTTTGGTCTGTTCCTTGTAAGATTTTTGATTTTCTGGTAAATCGTTGAGGATTGTAGTCACTAAATAATAACAGACATCTGAGTTTCAGATTTTACATACTTCAAAATGTGCATCCTAATGCAAAACTCATTATTCTAGCAACTTTCTAAGTTTATAAGAGCAATATTTAAAATCTGTCCCTGATTTTGGCCCTTTGTCTCCCCTATTATTTTTGACTTTGTCCAGAATTCTTGAGCAAAGAAGCTGCGAGGTATGTCTTGTAGGGAATGGTGTCCTTCTGTTGTCCTACCCTTCTGATGAGCTATGGCATTCTGCTGTCCTGTATGATGCAGCTCTACTCAGATGTCACGGGGGTGGGTGGCAGGTTAACTGCACGTCATGCTGCAAAGCCCTTCTAGGGAGATGTGCCCTTCTGCTGGACTGCTCTGCTGGGCACCTGTGACATTTTGGTGTCTCGTATCCTGCAGCTCTACCCAGATGTCATAGGGTCACAGGGATGGGTCATATGGAACTGTATGAACACTGCAGTGACCTTCTGGGCAGTTGTGTCTTACTGCCTTTCTGGGGACCTGTATCCTTCTGGTGTACCTTATCTTACAGTACTAGTAAGATCTAGTACACGCCTTAGACATGGTTCACACATGAAGTAATGCTAGGCTGTATTGTCCTTGTCCTCCTGTGGAGCTGTGTTTTTCTGGTGCATTGGACAGTTCTACTCAGATGTAGTAGGGATCAGAACGACAGGCCAGAGGGAACTACATGGCACCTTATTCTAAGTCCTGATTTTTGGAACAGCCCACGGGTCATCATTACCTGCCCATCATGTTAAATATTCATACGCACCTTTACCCAAGTAACATAAACTGGAGGCCATTTCTCAGTTGTTTTTATTGTTGGGAGAGTTATGAAGTGAAGAAGCTGATCCAACAATGGGGTTGGTTTGGTCTCCTACAAAGAAACAGGAAGACAAACAGGAGGAAGGCAGGACAAGGTTGTCTTATGCCAGCTACAATCAGATTGTTGGTCCTGAAGAGGCTTCCAAGTGGCCCTAAGGCAGGGGATGTTGAAATGTATGGAACCACCTGGAAACACAGCTTCCATATCATACTGCAGTATATTTTAGAGATAATACTGAGGATGGTATGATACGAGCCACTCTTTATGTCATGGGCTATTTGGAACTTTCCTGGGGCACTGGGCAGTTCAAGACCATCCCTAGTATACCTCTTAACTTCTTTGCTCAAGAATTCTGGACAAAGCCAAAAAATTGGAGGGGGGTGGAGACAAAGGCCCAAAATCAGGGACAATTTTAATTTTTACTCTGACACACCTAAAATGTAATATAACAACTAATTTTGAATCATCATGCATTTTTTAACAATGAGAAGTATAAAACTTGAATGCCTGGCATTATTGACTGCAATATTAAGCGACAGGGCAAAAAACATAAAGCAAAATCAGGAATGTCCTGCAAAGTCTGGGACAATTGTGCCTGGTCGGTGATGTCACACTGGCAGTCACCATGCAATATCTGGGCAGCCATATCCACCACTCTATGCATCAGCTTTCCCAGCTCAACAGCGTTGTGATGCAAAGGATGCACAACCGTATCATCTCACTGTCCATCCTCAAAGCAAACAACAGCAACACACCTGCTGTACTGCTTTCTTTTATGTTTGGCTGTTGGATCATAAAAAATGTAAGAACCAAAGAGAAGGCACATGGCCCACATCAGTGGAATATATACATATATATATAAAGAACACAAAAGATGTTTGTAGAGAGATAAAGAACATTAGTTGGGAACAGGATTTTTACTGGGCCAGTGTTGACGTAAAATCTTTATACACAAGCATCAATAAGCATTGGGGATTGGAAGCTGTTGGTAAAATGTTGGGGGAAGGGCCCAGGACTAGTTATATTCTTAGTCTGTTGGAATTTTGTTTGACACATAATTGTTTTGAGTTTGAGGGGAGGTTTTTTCTGCAAAAGGAAGGCACGGCTATGGGGGCAGCATTTGCGCCCTCATATGCAATTTTGTTTATGGCCCATTTTGAAAATTGTTTCATTTATCCCAGGGAATTTTTCAAAAACAAGGTAGTAAAATATAAGAGATTCATAGATGATCTCTTGTTTTTGTACAGAGGTGATCCAAAAGAATTTGAGGGATTCATTTCGGAGATGAGAGAGAATCCATGGGGTTTGGATTTCACTCATGTGATTGGTGGTAAGAGTATCCAATACCTGGACATCGAAATATACTTAGGTCCTGATAATAAAGTACAATATAAACCTTTTTACAAAGTGACAGCAGCTGAGAATTTTTTGCATGCCTCCAGCATGCATAGTGACCATCTTATAGACTCCTTACCATTCGGGGAATTTAAACGCATTGGAGCCAATACATCTGAACTTGGAAGGATTAATAGTGAGTTTAATAATATTGAGAGAAAACTTAAAGAAAGAGGTTATTCTAGTGAAAAAAATCAGAGTGGCTAGAGTTAAAGCAGAACAGGAATTGGGTTTAAGGGATACCATCAGGAGGGGTCGAGGTCATAGGAATGGATGCTCAGGTGCACAGATGGCTAGATTGGAGGGTGAAGGGCCAGTAAATAGTATATATTTTGTTACCAAGTATTCGCAATTTTCTTGCATCTTGAGAGAGTCAGTGTTGAAATTATGGCCTATCATCACTGGAGATGATAAGGTGGGAAAATTATTTCCAACTAAGGTAACCTTTTCTTATGGTAGATATTCCAATTTGAAGGAAATATTGAATATCAGAAATGTATACAAAGATGACAACAGGAAGGGGACCTATAGATGTGGGAACTGTAAAGTTTGTTCCCGAGTTAAAAGTCTAGATGGAACAAGAATTAATAATGTATTATACAGGGCTTCGGAATATTTCGATTGCAATTCCACTGGGGTAGTGTATGTTATAGGGTGTGGCTGTGTGAAACAAAAGTGGTACATAGGTCAAACTAGCAGAAAGGTCAAACTCAGAATTCTTGAACATTTGGGAGATATAAGGCATAAAAGAATGGATAGTCTGGTGGCCAAACACTTTTGTGAGCAACATAAGGGGGTTCCTGAAGGATTTATTTTTTGTGTTTTGGGGAAACCTAGGAATTTTGGTGATGACGCAGTTTTTCATGATAAGTTATTGGAAATGGAATCCAGGTTCATTCTCAATTTTAAAACTCTTTTTCCAAATGGTATGAATATGGAAATTTAAAACTGCATATTTTATAGAAAAGAATTTTGTATACAAGTTTCATGTTTTTTCATAATGTTTATTTATAATATGCATTTAAGTGTGAGTATTTTTGGAAAATATATATGAGATGGAGTGTATTCACTGTATTTAATGTTTTATAATAACATATAAAACAAGTTTTTTTCTGATTTAGGGAATTATAAGAACAGGAAAAAATGTAATTTAAAGTTTGTAAACTTTCAATGCACTGCTACTTATATTAAATGGAGTATGAAATCATAAAGGTGAAGTGAGAAACTTCACAGTGAAAAAATAATACTGAAGGCAGTTGGTTAATTGTTTAATAGGTTCATTGAATCACTTAATAGGATGTGTTACAAAAGGGGTGTTGTTTGATTTCAAAAATGTATTCCAGGAGAAGGCGAAGGCCGAGGTACTAGAATTAAAAAACTTTCAAACACTGTTTGCTGTTCGTGTTGTGTTCCAGTATTCGAGTTTTATATTTTGGAGGTTTGGAGTTGGTTGGTTTTTGTGGAATATATACAGTCACTCAGAGCTTTGACTTGTGATTCAGCAATATTCAAACACAAGTGTCTGAATCATACAGTACTGTTACAGCACAAAAACAGAGCCACATATGCACATGTACATGAACACACACATGCATGGACATACATAAATACACACACACACACACACACACACACACACACACACACACACACACACTTGCTTCTTCATGAAGCATATTCCTTTGTACTTCAAAGTAAGTACTCTATTCCCACCCCTAATTATATCTTCCTCCTAGATTCCCACAGCTACTACAGAAAAAGCATGGCAGTAATCATAGGAGACAGTGATGAACTAACAAAATTAGTGAATGTAGAAAATGTTATTTATTCTTTATTTACTTGCAATTGTTTATAGGTATAGTCTGACTGTAAAGAAAAGCAAGCCCCTTTTCATCAGAGACAAGATTGGGAAGAAGAATGGATAAGAGACTCGCAAGGAAACTATTGGAGGACATATGTACGGCACCCAAATATGCAACAAAGGAAACAATGGGAGGACATATGTAACGCACCCCAATATGCAACAAAGGAAACAATGGGAAGACATATGTAACGCACCCCAATATGCAACAAAGGAAACAATGGGAGGACATATGTAACGCACCTCAATATGCAACAGAGGAAACAATGGGAGGACATATGTAACGCACCTCAATATGCAACAGAGGAAACAATGGGAGGACATATGTAGGGCACTCTAATATGCAACAAAGGAAAAATTGAAAGGATGTATGTATGGCTCCCAAATATGCAACAAAGGAAACAATGAAAGGACATATGTACAGCACCCTAACATTGCAACAAAGGAAACAATGGGAGGATATATGTATGGCTCCCAAATATGCAACAAAGGAAACAATGGGAGGACATATGTATGGCATCTTAATAGGCAACAAAGGAGACAATGGGAGGACATATGTACGGCTCCCAAATATGCAACAAAGGAAACAATGGGAGGATATATGTATGGCTCCCAAATATGCAACAAAGGAAACAATGTGAGGAAATATGTACGGCTCCCAAATATGCAACAAAGGAAACAATGGGAGGACATATGTACATCATCCTAATAGATAACAAAGGAGATAATTGGAGGACATATGTACAACTCCTAAATATGCAACAAAGGAAACAATGGGAGGACATATGTACGGCATCCTAATAGGCAACAAAGGAAACAATTGGAGGACATATGTACGGCATCCTAATAGGCAACAAAGGAAACAATTGGAGGACATATGTATGGCACCCTAATATGCAACAAAGGAAAAATGGGAGGACATATGTACGGCTCCCAAATATGCAACAAAGGAAACAATGGGAGGACATATGTACAGCTCCCAAATATGCAACAAAGGAAAAAAATGACAGGATGTATATACGGCACCCTAATATGCAACAAAGAAAACAATGGGAGGACATATGTATGGCTCCAAATATGTAACAATGGAAACTATGGGAGGACATATGTACAGCTCTTAAATATGCAACAAAGAAAGCAATGGGAGGACATATGTACAGCTCCAAAATATGCAACAAAGGAAACAATGGGAGGACATATGTACGGCTCCCAAATATGCAACAAAGGAAACAATGGGGGGACGTATGTATGGCATCCTAGCAGGCAACAAAGTAAACAATGGGAGGACATATGTACAGCTCCCAAATATGCAACAAAGGAAACAATGGTAGGACAATTGTACAGCTCCCAAATATGCAACAAAGGAAACAATGAACGGATATATGTACAGTACCCTAATATGCAACACAAAAACAATATGAGGATATATGTATGGCTCCCAAATATGCAAAAAGGAAACATTGGGAGGACATACTTACGGCATATTAATAGGCAAAGGAAACAATGAGAGGACATATGTACAGCTCCCAAATATGCAACAAAGGAAACAATTGGAGGACATATCTACAGCTTTCAAATATGCAACAAAGGAAACAATGAAAGGACGTATGGTACCCTAATATGCAACAAAGGAAACAATGGGAGGATTTATGTACAGCTCCCAAATATGCAAGAAAGGAAACAATGGGAGGACATATGTACAGCATCCTAATAGGCAACAAAGGAAACAATGGGAGGACATATGTACAGCTCCCAAATATGCAACAAAGGAAACAATGGGAGGATATATGTACGGCACCCTAATATGCAACAAAGGAAACAATGAAAGGATGTATATATGGTACCCTAATACGCAACAAAGGAAACAATGGGAGGACTTATGTACAGCTCCCAAATATGCAAGAAAGGAAACAATGGGAGGACATTCCTCAAGACTGGTGGCAACGCACGATGCATCGGAGACCATCCAGGTGCAATTAACCATAGGCAAGACTGCTCTGCAAATTGTAGCATGTTACAGGCCACCCTCACAAACTCAGGAACCTCACATGGCCTTCCTGAAAACACTAGAGTGGATAAATGTATCACCAAACACCATCATACTAGGTGACTTCAATTACCCTAATATAGACTGGGAACACTACTCAAGCCCAAACACCCTAGCCCAAAAGTTCCTGGAATTCATAAACTCAAATGCCATGGAACAACTAGTCACCATCCCCACAAGAGGAGATAACATACTTGATCTCATCATCACGAACATGGGAGCACAATGTTCAACACTGGAGGTGTACCCCTCACTGGTGAGATCAGACCACAAACTAATCTCGCTGGAGGTCCTCATCCCACCCCCACCTGAAATAAAAAGACCACAGTAAAGAACTTCTCAAAAGCCGACTTCACACTTCTAAAGACTAGTGTGGTCTCCTTTAAGGCCCCGTGTCGGGAAAACAGTACTCAAGCCGCTGAATCACTTACAAATGCCTTCTACCAGCACCTGCAGGACTGCATGGATAAGGCAATCCCAAGCAAAACAAAGACTCTTTGTACCAAAGGCAAGCGTCCAGTCTGGTGGACCCCAGCCATAAACAAACTCTACAACAAAAGGAGGAAGCTACTACAAGATAGAGCAAAATCCTTAAAAGGTAAGACACCCTTGATCACTATAAGTAAAAACTAAGAGCTCTCATAAAATCATCCAAAGCAAATTTCGAGAGAAAAATAGCTAAAGACTCAAAAGACAATCATAAGGCCTTCTTTAGCTATGTTAGAAACCTGGGAGGAAACTCCCAGATATGCTCAGAGCTAGTTCAAAATGATGTGAAGATTACTGATCCTACAGACATTGCCAACATACTGGCTGACAGGTTCAGTGCAAACTTCTCCCCTCCCAAAAGGAGAGATATCTATACCAAACGATTGCAGCCCCCAAACATCTCCAGCCCAAGTGAGAACTGCTCTCTCCAAAGCAAAAACACAGCATCCATGGGACCTGATGGTGTCCCCGGCTGTGTGCTCCATGAACTCAATGAGGAATTAAACCCACAGCTAGGACAGCTGTTTAATCAAAGTCTTACCTCTGGATACGCACTCCAGGAGTGGCGACTGCAACTGTGGTACCACTTCACAAAGGCGGTGCCTCCACCGACCCTGGAAATTACCGCCCATTAGCTTGACAAGCCTTATCTGCAAAGCCATGGAGAGGATCATAATGGACCTCATAAATAAAGACATAGGAATTTGCAGACTTTGGATCCAACCCAGTTTGGCTTTGTCAAAGGCAGATCATGCCTTTTAAACTTGGTTGACTTTTTCAAACAGTCACCAAAGCCATTGATGAGGGAAAGGCAGTCCATACAGCCTACCTCGATCTGGCTAAGGCCTTCGATACAATACCCCACTCGGGTATCATTGAAAAACTCATCAGCTTAAATGTCAACCCATACATCACAAGATGGGTTGCAAACTGGCTGAGTGACAGAACCCACAGGGTCAGAGTTGCTGGCGCCATGTCAGACTCAAAGCCTGTCACAAGTGGTGTCCCACAGGGCTCAGTCCTGGGCCCACTCTTGTTTGGCATCTACTTTTCCGAAGTACAAGCAAACACAGGAGGGTTATGGCTGACAAAGTTTGCAGATGACTGCAAACTGGGCCATAGTAGAAAACACATCTGATACAGATATCCTTCAGAAGGGTCTCACAGAAACGGATAACTGGTGCCAGAGCCACGGCCTAAAGTTAAATGCCAAAAAATGCATAGTCATACCCTTCGGGAAAAACAAGGTTACCCCTAGCTACCAAATAGGTGGCAATCCACTGAGCACAGAAGAAGTTATCAGGGACCTGGGGACCCAGGTTGATAGTAGTCTGTCATTCGACACCCATGTAGCTAAAGTAGTTAGGAAGACCTTCTACATTGCCCACCTTATCATGAAGGGATTCTCATCTAGATCAAGGGAGGTCATAGTCTCCCTTTACTCATCACTCATCAGACCAATGATTGAGTACAATGCCCCATTCGGAATGTATCTGACCCGACACTTGCAGCAGCTGGAGAGGCCACAAAAGGATAAAGGGTCTCAAAAATCTGTCCTATGCTGCCCGACTGAAAGAACTCCAGCTCTATTCAGTCGCTTACCGCTTGCTCAGAGGTGACCTTTGCCTAACATACAAGGCCATGTCAAACCCAGATTTGATGAATATGCTTCACCTCAAAAAATCTAGATCCATCAGAGCCACAAGGGCGGGAGACTTAAACCTTGACACGGCTATTAATAGGACGTGCTGGAGGGATAGATTCATCACCCAAAGACTCCCTATGCTGTGGAACAAAATCCCGGTACATGTGAGGCAGAGTACCTCGCTGGCCTTGTTCAAGAGAAATCTTGACCAATGGATGGGAGATCACAGATATACCCCAGAGATAACCTCAGTGTCACTGCTCGACAGGGGCACAGCAAAATAATGGGTATAGTTCCCCATACTAAAGGGGTGGCGTAAGCCACAAAACGATGGGCTAGGCTTGTAAATGCCCTCGGGCAGATAGCCTAGTATGAACCTATGAACCTATGAACCTATGACATATGTATGGCATCCTAACAGGCAACAAAGGAAACAATAGGAGGATATAAGTATGGCATCCTAATTGGCAACAAAGGAAACAATGGTAGGACAATTGTAAGCTCCCAAATATGCAACAAAGGAAACAATGAAAGGACGTATGTACGGCACCCTAATATGCAACAAAGGAAACAATGGGAGGACATATGTACGGCACCCTAATATGCAACAAAGGAAACAATGGGAGGACATATGTACGGCTCCCAAATATGCAACAAAGGAAACAATGGGAGGACATATGTATGGCTCCCAAATATGCAACAAAGGAAACAATGGGAGGACATATGTATGGCACCCTAATATGCAACAAAGGAAACAATGGGAGGATATATGTACGGCTCCCAAATATGCAACAAAGGAAACAATGAAAGGACGTATGTACGGCACCCTAATATGCAACAAAGGAAACAATGGGAGGACATATGTATGGCTCCCAAATATGCAACAAAGGAAACAATGAAAGGACGTATGTATGGCACCCTAATATGCAACAAAGGAAACAACTGGAGGACATATATGTGGCACCCTAATATGCAACAAAGGAAAAATTGGGAGGACATATGTACGGCATCCTAATATGCAACAATGGAAGAAAAAAGAGGACGTATGTATACCTCTCAAATATGCAACAAACAAAGCAATGAGAAGACATATGTATGGCACCCTAATATGCAACAAAGGAAACAATGAGAGGACATATGTATGGCTCCCAAATATGCAACAAAGGAAACAATGGGAGGACATATGTACGGCTCCCAAATATGCAGCAAAGGAAACAACTGGAGGACATATGTACAGCTGCCAAATATACAACAAAGGAAACAATGGGAGGACATATGTACAGCTACCAAATATTCAAATAAGGAAACAATGGGAGGACAGATGTACGGCACCCTAATAGGCAACAAAGGAACCAATGGAGAACATATGTACAGCTCCGAAATATGCAACAAAGGAAACAATGGAAGGACATATGTACTGCTTCCTAATATGCAACAAATGAAACAGTGGGAGGATGTTTGTACTGCTCCCAAATATGCAACAAAGGAAACAATGAACAAGGAAAGGATGGATGTACAGCACACTAATGTGCAAGAAAGGAAACAATGGGAGGATATGTGTATGGCTTCCAAATATGCAAGAAAGGAAACAATGAACAATGAAAGGACGGATGTACAGCACCCTAATATGCAACAACGGAAACAATGAAAGGATGTATGTACGGCTCCCAAATATTCAACAAAGGAAGCAATGAGAGGACATATGTACGGCTCTCAAATATGCAACAAAGGAAACAATGAGAGGACATATGTACAGCTCCCAAATATGCAACAAAGGAAAGAATTGGAGGATATATGTACTGCTCCAAAATATTCAACAAAGGAAAAAAAGAAAGGACGTATGTACTGCACCCTAATATGCAACAAAAGAAACAATGGGAGGACATATATATAAGGCACCCTAATATGCTACAAAGGAAACAATGGGAAGACATATGTACAGCATCCTAATAGGCAACAAAGGAAAGAATGAGAGGACATATGTACGGCTCCCAAATATGTAACAAAGGAATCAATGAAAGGAGGTATGTACAGCACCCTAAAATGAAACAAAGGAAACAATAGATGGATATATGTACGGCTCCAAAATATGCAACAAAGGAAACAGTGAGAGGACATATGTATGGCTCCCAAATATGCAACAAAAGAAACAATGGGAGGACATATGTACGGCATCTTTATATGCAACAAAGGAAGCAATTGGAGGACATATGTACAGCTGTCAAATACGCAACAAAGGAAACAGTGGGAGGACATATGAATGGCTCCCAAATATGGAACAAAGGAAACAATGGGAGGAAATATGTATAGCTTCCTAATACGCAACAAAGGAAACAATGGCAGTACATATGTACAACATTGTAAAAGACAACAAAGGAAATGGGAAGACATATGTACAGCTACCAAATATTCAAATAAGGAAACAATGGGAGGACATATGTACGGCACCCTAAATGGCAACAAAGGAACCAATGGGGAACATATGTACGGCACCCTAAATGGCAACAAAGGAACCAATGGGGAACATATGTACGGCACCCTAGTATGCAACAAAGGAAACAATGGAAGGACATATGAATGACATTCTAATAGGCAACAAAGGAAACAATGGGAGGACATATGAATGACATTCTAATAGGCAACAAAGGAAACAATGGGAGGACATATGTATGGCTCCCAATAATACAACAAAGTAAACAATGGGAGGACATATTTACGGCACCCTAATATGCAACAAAGGAAACAATGAGAGGACATATGTACGGCTCCCAAATATGCAACATAGGAACCAGTGGGAGGAAATATATATGGCTCCCAAATATGCAACAAAGAAAATAATAATTTCCGGGTCTGAACTGTATGCAAACAGCTACAGTTAACTTTGAACCTAACACCATTCTTAAGTATTGAACTGCGGTACCACCTTTAACATTCTTGTAAGAAAAGCACAGTCTGGGTCTGAACTGTCTGCAAACAGCTACAGTTAACTTTGAGTATGTGTCTACCTGTTTGAGCCAATATTCATTTTCCCCTGGAGAGCACTCTGTTTTGGTTGTAAGCACCCCCCCCACTACACACACACACACACACACACACACACACACACACACACACACACACACACACACACACACACACACACACACACACACACACACACCTTCCACTTTCTCTTATTCTCTTCTGTTAGCAAATAGTATCCATAACTGATCAATACTGTGTGTTTGTAAATTTAAACTATGGCCACAGTAGCCTACTGATACAAGGTTATCCTGTTTTTCCACCTGAGAAACTAAGAAATGACTTACAGTTTCAGAGCAGTCCTTGGTCAATTGTGATTGTTTCTTAACACATACTTATTTATTTATTTTACATTTATTAACCGGGCTAGTCTAACTGGATATATTTCCATTTTCAGCAGAGGCCCGGGGAGAAAAGCTCCACATATAGACAAAAGAGATACAACATGAGCAAAAATAACAGATTACATTCTGGTAGGACGTAGACAATGAACATTATTACCAAAAGAATAGGACTTTAAATTCGTAGACAATGTAAATAGCAACATGTTAAGGCTTATTACATATTTTAAAACCAAGAAGAGAAAGTGTGAGACCAAGGAAAGAGAAACAACGATAGAAAGAGAGAGCAGATTTATAAAAGATATATACTTTCTGGAAAAGAGTCATAGCCATATAGAGGAAAGATATAGGGGAGAAGTCTGTATACGGTAGAGAAAGAGAGCTAAGGGAGAAAGCAGGAGGCACAAAAGAATAGGGAGAGAAAAAAGAGGGTTAACTAAGGAAATTAACTTTTTAATCAGGATTAGAGCAGGGGCACATCCAGTGGCTTTTAAGGTAGATTCTAAGTTTTTGTTTAAACAGAACAGTAGATGCAATGGAAGTAAGTTTGATAGGAAGTTGATTCCAGTGTTTACCAATGGAATTCGAGAAGAGGGAATCACCAGCTAGGTTATTAGATTTGGTTAAGGTGACTAGCAGTTTGTTTGATGAGTGGAGTGAGTTCAGATTAGAATAAGGGGTGAAGAGGTTAGAAAGTACAGGTGTGTTATGAGGTTGGTAGAAAGCTCTTTGGACAAACGTGAGTTGGGAAAGAAGCAACATGTTTGTCAGTTCAAGCCAGTTAAGTTGCTGCAGATTCAGACAGTGGTGAGTTCTGAAATGCTTACCAGTAACAAATCTAGCTATATTATTGTAAGTGGTAGACAGTTTGGAGAGATTGTTTTTCTTGAGGTTAGTATAGATTGGTGAAGCATAGAGAAGAGTGGAAATAAGGTGAGAGTGAGCAAGAGTAACTTTGGCTGGGGAGGTTAAGAAAGTTTTAATTCTATAGAGAGAGCCAAGTTTCCTGTTTACAGATTTAATGGTATTGTTGATATGACAGTCAAAGGAAAGATTGTTGTCAATCGTGACACCTAGCAGTTTGGTAGTAGGGTCAGGTGATATAACGGTTCCATTATTAGATAAGATAGTGAAGTCTAATGTAGGGGATCTGGTAGTAGGCCTAAAGAGTAAGAGTTTGGTTTTTTTTTGCGTTTAGGAGTAGGCAACGTTTTAAGAACCAAGTTTCAACTTTGGAAAATACAGTTTGGGTATTAGTTTGAAGTTCAGAAATGGATTTAGCAGAGCAAATTAGTGTGGAGTCATCAGCGTATTGTATGCATGTAGCTTGGGGAATAGCTACTTGTAAGTCATTTATAAAGAGGGAGAAAAGAAGGGGTCCAAGAATAGAGCCTTGGGGTACCCCAAGTGAAATTGGGAGAAGAGATGAGAGTTTGTTATCCCAGAGGATGGCCTGTTTCCTGTTAGTGAGATAGGAACTAAACCAGTGGACAACCTTAGATTCTAAGGATAGAGATTCAAGAATTTTTAAGAGGAGAGAGTGGTTGACCATGTCAAAGGCTTTGGACAGGTCAATAAAGAGAGCTGAAGACAGGATGTTATTATTGCGATTCTTGTTAATAAAGTCTGTAAAGGAGAGAAGAGTGGTGGTTGTGCTATGAAAAGGCCTAAAGCCATGTTGACAGTTAGTAAGAATGTTATTTGTTATTAAGTGGTTCATTAACTGATGGTGAACACATTTTTCCATGATTTTTGCGAGTGGGGGACAAGAGAGCTATGGGCCTATAATTAGAATATTCATAGGAGTTACCTCCTTTATGTAAGGGCATGATGTGAGAGATTTTCCATATGTCAGGTATGGTTGCTTCATTTACAGTTCTATTAATAAGGATGGATATGGGATAGGCTATTTCAAAGGCTGCTTTTTGAAGGAATTCAGATGGAAGCTGGTCTGCCGAGGGGGTACATGGTTTGAGTTTGTGGATACATTTCTGTATAAAGGTAGTGGAGATGGGTTGTAGCCTAAAGGTTGGTAGTTTGAAGGATGCAAGGTCAGGGATGCTAGTGTTGTCACTAGAGAGATGGGAGGCCAAGGAATTAATAGTATCAATAAAGAATGAGTTGAAAGTATTGGCAGTATCAAGGGAGGAATTCTTTTCAGACCCGGAAGGGGACAGGGTGGTAGTCTGTCCAGGGTGAAGAAGTCTGTTTAGGATTGACCAGAATTTTTGAGGGTTATTGTGATTTGCTTGCTGGAGATTACTATAATAACTCTTTTTATCAGAGAAGATAGCTTTTTTGGTACTGTTTCTTAGGTGCCTAAAGGTCTGTTGGTCTATGGGAGATTTGCTGGTTCGCCATTTTATCCAAGATTTGTTCCTAAGTAACATTTTTTGCCTTGTATCTTTAGATAGCCAGGGGGCAGGTTTAGATTTAATTCGGATGGAACGTTTCGGTGTGTGATTATCTAGAATTGTTAGGAATGTGGTGTTAAAGTATTGAACAGCTTCTTCAAGGGGAAGTGTCTTTAGGGGGTTCCAGTTGCAGGCATTTAGTTTGGTTTTAAATTGAATAGGGTTGAAACATTTGAGATCACGTAGGGTCTTATAGATAGGAGAATTGTTAGAGGCATTCTTTTGTCTTATAATATAGGTTAGATTGTGGTCACTAAAGTCATCAGGTAGCGTTCCGGACTGATAATTTAGTAGAGGTTTGTTAACGAGAATCCAATCTAGGATACTTTCTTTGTTGTTAGGTTTGTTGATCCTAGTAGAGGTGTTTATTGTCTGAGTAAAGCCATGGAGATTAATATGAGAAGTTGGGTTATTAGTGTTTATTGAGGACCAGTCAAGGTTGAGGTCTCCAAGTATTATAGTTTCTTGTGGGTAGGTGGAAGTGACCCAACTGAGGATATTTTCTATGGTAGTAGAGTTATTTCCAGGAGGTAGATATATACAGATGATATAGATTGATTTTTTAGGGTTTAGTTGCAGCTTTGAGATAAGAAGTTCAGTCTTGGTAATGTCCAGGTTGTCATAGGGTACTAATGTTAAATTTAGTTCAGGTTTGAATAGTAGTGCCACTCCTCTGCCTTTTTTAGTTTTGCGGTCGAGTCTCAAGATATTGTAACCTAGAGGAATGATTTCATTATCTTGAGTAAAGGGTTTTAACCAGGTTTCAGTTAAACAGAGAATATCAAAGGAGTGGTGTTCAAGAAGGGAGTGGAGGTGGGTGATTTTGTTATTGACACTTCGGATATTAAGGTGCCCTATGAGTAGAGTATTTGCATTGGAGGTTGGTAGTAGTAGGGATGAGTTTAGTGTAGCAGGTATGGTGTCAGATGAAGTAGTTAAGGGCCCTGGGTTGGGGTGGATGTCCCCATCTGCCAAGGTAGAGCGGTTATATTCCAGGTAAGCTTTATTAGGGAAGTTCAGTAAGTATTTTAGTTTCCTAAGCCAGAGATTTTGAATTTTAATGTGAGACAGCCTATGATATCTGGCTAGGAGATAGCTAGAGGTAGATGTAATGTTTAAATGAGTGAAGTTTAGGCTTTTAAAATCAGAGGCAGTATGTTTGGGAGAGTAGTTAAAGTGGTAGTTAGGATTTGATTCATAACAGGTCAGGAAGTAGGGTAGTGTGAGAGCAAGAGAAATAATAAGCAGAAGTGTTAGTTTTATCAGAGTAGTTTCTGTTACAGAGGTCTTGGATGGAGGTTTGTAAGTTTTAGTGGACATGTTGAGGTGAGAATGAAAGGAATAGATAAAAGGGCCTAGGCTAAGACAATAGAATAAATAAGAGAAGCTAGATGGAAGAGTCAGAGTATGTAATTAGCTTTGGGTGGGGAGGGGAGATAGGAGAGGTAATTGAGGAAGGTATAGTTGGGAGGGAGTTACAAATGAGGTAGGAGTTTAGGATAGGTGTAATTATAGAGTAATTACTTGTCTTTGCTTTGGCTCATTAGCAGCAGTACAAAGAACTGCCTGCTCACACGCTTGTTCTCCCCTCCCTATTCCCTGTTTATTACCTTAAGACAAACCCAAAGTTAATAAATATTACCTGTGGCAGGCACCATTTTTAAAACTACAATCCACTCTGCTACAGGCCCCATGAAGGCTCAGTGTCTCTCCAGTAAGTGTTTTACAACTGTAAATGCCTATTTTAGTTGAATTGTATTAGACATTTTACAACTGCATATGTTTATGTTGAATTGTGTTAGACATCTAGTATGATTTATGCTTTATTATTAGATGTTACTATGGCATGCTAGCATTTGTATGCACCAATTTGTTTTTACTAAAATAGTATGTATGGTCTATTTTCATAGCTGCACCTTGTTCACTAATGTTATTCATGTAATTGTGTTGTGTGTAGACAGCTCATACTAGTGTCTAATTATTTCTATATAATTGTGCTGTTACTGGTGGATAGAATCACATTAGAGAAACATGACAGATTGCTGCTCGCTATATTTTTATCTGTGACTGCATAACTGTTGTTCTTCCAATTGGCTCAGTATCTACATATACTAAGTAGTTGGTTCAGGACATTGTCCTGCATGCAGTAGCTATTTGCTCAGTGTGTTTTTTATAATCTTTGTAATATATATTTACCATCTCAAAAGTGCTTACTCCTCTCTGTACTCCTCTTTTCTACACCTAACACCACTCTTAAGTATTCCACTGTGGTACCACCTTTAACATTCTTATAAGAAAAGCGCAGTCCGGGTCTGAACTGTCTGCAAACAGCTACAGTTAACTTTGAGTATGTGTCTACCTGTTTGAGCCAATATTCATTTTCCCCTGGAGAGCACTCTGCTTTGGTTGTAAGCACCCCCCACCACACACACACACACACACACACACACACACACACACACACACACACACACACACACACACACACACACACACACACACACACACACACACACACGCCTTCCACTTTCTCTTATTCCCTTCTGTTAGCAAATAGTATCCATAACTGATCAATACTGTGTGTTTGTAAATTTAAACTATGACCACAGTAGCCTACTGATACAAGGTTATCCTGTTTTTCCACCTGAGAGACTAAGAAATGACTTACAGTTTCAGAGCAGTCCTTGGTCAATTGTGATTGTTTCTTAACACATACTTGTCTTTGCTTTGGCTCATTAGCAGCAGTACAAAGAACTGCCTGCTCACACGCTTGTTCTCCCCTCCCCCTTCCCTGTTTATTACCTTAAGACAAACCCAAAGTTAATAAATATTACCTGTGACAGGCACCATTTTTAAAACTACAATCCACTCTGCTACAGGCCCCATGAAGGCTCAGTGTCTCTCCAGTAAGTGTTTTACAACTGTAAATGCCTATTTTAGTTGAATTGTATTAGACATTTTACAACTGCATATGTTTATGTTGAATTGTGTTAGACATCTAGTATGATTTATGCTTTATTATTAGATGTTACTATGGCATGCTAGCATTTGTATGCACCAATTTGTTTTTACTAAAATAGTATGTATGGTCTATTTTCATAGCTGCACCTTGTTCACTAATGTTATTCATGTAATTGTGTTGTGTGTAGGCAGCTCATACTAGTGTCTAATTATTTCTATATAATTGTGCTGTTACTGGTGGATAGAATCACATTAGAGAACCATGACAGATTGCTGCTCGCTATATTTTTATCTGTGACTGCATAACTGTTGTTTTTCCAATTGGCTCAGTATCTGCATATACTAAGTAGTTGGTTCAAGACATTGTCCTGCATGCGGTAGCTATTTGCTCAGTGTGTTTTTTATAATCTTTATAATATATATTTACCATCTCAAAAGTGCTTACTCCTCTCTGTACTCCTCTTTTCTACACCTAACACCACTCTTAAATATTCCACTGCGGTACCACCTTTAACATTCTTATAAGAAAAGCGCAGTCCGGGTCTGAACTGTCTGCAAACAGCTACAGTTAACTTTGAGTATGTGTCTACCTGTTTGAGCCAATATTCATTTTCCCCTGGAGAGCACTCTGCTTTGGTTGTAAGCACCCCCCCCCCCACACACACACACACCTTCCACTTTCTCTTATTCCCTTCTGTTAGCAAATAGTATCCATAACTGATCAATACTGTGTGTTTGTAAATTTAAACTATGATCACAGTAGCCTACTGATACAAGGTTATCCTGTTTTTCCACCTGAGAAACTAAGAAATGACTTACAGTTTCAGAGCAGTCCTTGGTCAATTGTGATTGTTTCTTAACACATACTTGTCTTTGCTTTGTGATTGTTTCCAGCCCCTCATACGAGCAACTAACAGGGTCTCTACCCGCTTCGCTCCCCACCCTGCCCCCTATTTCCTCCCGCCCCCGGTGGTCCCACCTTTATTGCACTCAAACCCCTCCCATCTTTCTAACAGCCAACCACAGCACTAACCCAACACTACCTCCTCCATCTTCCCACTACTAACACACCTCCTCAACTAACATGTACAAGCATACCTTTCCCATGCTCACTGTCTGCACTCTCCTTGCATATCTTACATCCTACCAAAGCTCCATCATTCCCCCACACAACCACTACCATTGTACTACTACACACACCACCACTAATGTCTCACCCACACTCAGCTCCCCTCCCACCAGCTCAAGAACCATCCCTATGCACCCCCACATATTCTACCAACTATATCACTCAAACATAAAGCATCCCTACAACTTAACATAGTAACCCTCCCACCATACCTATTACCCACAGAGCACAATCATAAAGTTTCCCTTATAAACAAACATATTCAAAAACTGAGAAAACTAATAATCTCATGCTTATCAAAACTAGCCCTAAGTGGAGACATCCACCCCAACCCTGTCCCTACCATCTCCAACCCCAATCTTCATAATCAGACTAGAAACCACAACTTCTCCCATATTGCAGCCAATAGAAAGCCAAGTGACTTCCTTCTACTATGCCTAAATATTAGAAGTATATCCAACAAAGTCCATGAACTCCATGCCACCATAGACTTGTACTCCCCAGATATAGTCATCCTGACAGAAACCTGGCTAAAATCTCACATTACCAGTGAGCAAATACTCCCTACAGGTTATGGCATACTAAGAGTAGACCGGCTAAACAAAAAAGGAGGTTGTGTAGCTATAATATTTAAACAGCATCTAAACATCCAGATCTTAAAATCATCAGCTCCACAAATAGGCAATGAAGAAATAATATATACCAACCTCAAAATTAAACAAAACAAAACCATCAACATAATTGGATGCTACTTCCCACCTGGCCAAAATATCCCTCCCCTAGAAAACCTCCTCAGCTGGTCTACCCACCATCTCCCCCAACAAACTATCATCTTAGGTGATTTCAATATTGGCTGGAAATCCTGTTCTGGCAACAATCCAACCCATCATGTACACCTTCATGGCTTCACTCAACTAGTCCAGTCACCAACCAGGATAAATAAAAACTCCACCAAGCACACTACCCTGGATTGGATACTAGTCAGTAAGAGACCCCAGTCATATATAACAGGCTGCTTATCAGATAGCCTCAGTGATCACTCCCCAACACTCCTACTCAAAAAATACCTATACCAAGCTAAACCTGTCATCTACTGTCAAATACGTAAAAAACTAAACTTTAACCCACTCACATTCATCTCATCCCTCAAAGAATGTAACTGGCATCCTCTAAAGTACCTCAGTCTAGATGATGCAGTTGAATTTTTTAATACTACCTTCCTGAACATCCTTAATTACCATGCCCCCATAAGATTCTCCAGAACCAAAGCACAACCCTCCCCATGGCTACAGAAAACCACTAAGTCAGAAATGAAAAACAGGGATAAAGCCTGGGAGCACTGGTGCAAAACCAAAACCCGCTCAGCTAGACAGAAATTCCTAGAACTATGCAATAGAGTCAAAAAGCTAATAAAACAGGACAAATCCCAATACTACCAGTCTGCCCTAGACTCCTCACAACACAGCCCCAAACAATTCTGGTCTTCCATAAACTCCATCCTCCACCCAGGTAAAGTCAGTACCCCTCCTCCTAACATCCCTCACTCCTCAGAAAATATTGCTACCTCATTCAACACACACTTCACCCAAACCATACTATCACTAGCTAAACAACACAACCCTCCCTCCAACCCACACCTTCAACTAGTAATCTCCCCACTGCCTTCTCTTTTTCTCCTGTACCTACCTCCAACATAAAAAAACTCTTAACTAAATTTAAACCCACCAAATTAGCAGCAGACAGCCTCCCAAGTGAATACCTACAAATCGCAGCTGATGCTCTGGCCTACCCAGTATCCATCTTGATTAACCGATCTCTGTCAGAAAGTTACATTCCCACACTGTGGAAAGTATCATGTATAATTCCCCTCCACAAAGGCAGACCCTCCACAGAACTAATCAATTACCGCGCCATAGCTATTCTCTCTCCACTCTCCAAAATACTAGAGAGATGCATACACTCTCAAGTCTCAGACTACCTCCTTACTAACAACCTCCTTTCCAGTACTCAGCATGGTTTCCGACCAAACCATAGCACCACCACTGCCTTACTCTCCTTTACTAACACTATCCTTCAGCATAAAAACAATGGCTATCTCTCCTCTGCTACTTTCCTAGACCTATCTAAAGCATTTGACTTGGTTCCACACAAACAACTTATCTCTGTCCTCAATAACCTATCCTTCTCACAATCGGTCACCAACTGGTTTCAGAGTTACCTGTCTGACTGGCCAACAATCCGTTGTATGGCAGAATGACATATCTCCCCAACTATAGGGGTTCCCCAAGGATCCATCCTTGGACCCCTACTCTTCTCTATTTACACCAATAATCTATCCTCTGCCACCAAACATGGCACACTCATAAAAAAACTAGGAGCATTATACAGAAATAAGCAATTTCTCACCAAAGCAGCAAAGATTTCAGTAGCAAATTCCCACCTTATTTCCACCCGACTTTATGCCTCTCCAATATATACGAACCTAAGGCAATGTGATCTAAACAAGCTAGAGACCTGCTACAACAAAATTGCCAAATTCGCCACAGGGGCATCCTACCATAGTCACCACTGTCTCTCACTTGCTGAACTGGGCTGGCTTGAACTCCCTCACCTCCTTCAGTGGTATCAACTCTCACTCGCCCACAAACTAGTAAACCATCCACTAAATGTCCCATCCCTCCAGAATCTACTCCAACCCTATCGCACCACCAGACCACTAAGATCCAGCAGCAAAAATAACTTGCAGATCACTAAAGCCAATAACTCTGCTGGTGAAGCACTATTCTCTTGCGCCATAGCCAAATTATGGAACTCACTCCCACCCACAATTACCGCCATACCATCATGCACCCACTTCAAAACTTTACTAAAAGCGCAACTAAAAACATGCTGGCTATGCCCTTGCAACTCCCACTCTAATATCATCCACCCCATCCAACCACTACCTTTCTTTCACCTCCACTAACTACCTTGATTATAGCAAGCTCAGATGCTCATAAGCCAGTACTTATTATACAGCACAAACTTCTTCTTGTAACATTTGTTAATGTCTGGTATGCACTTCACAGATAAAGATTCTAGTTGTCTACTGATGTACTATGTTCATAGGTTCATAGGTTCATAGGTACATACTAGGCTATCTGCTCTAGGGCATTTATAAGCCTAGCCAGAGTGTGTATGGCTTTCGCCACCCATTTTAAATTAATTTTGCTATGCCCTTTTTCGAGGTTAGTATACTGTGCCTCTTTCTAACAGTGACACAGAAGTGATACCCGAGGTAAACCTACGATCTCCCATCCACTCATCAAGATTCCTCTTGAAGAGAGTCAATGAGGGACTCTGCCTAACCTGGACTGGGATTTTATTCCAGAGTGAAGGGAGCCTCTGGGTTATGAATCTGTCCCTCCAGCATGTCTTATTTATTTCAGTGCTGAAGTTTAAGTCCCTCGAGCGCATAGCTCGATGGGATTTGGACTTTCTGAGGTGCAGCATGTCCATTAATTACGGGTTGGACATGGCTTTATACGTCAGGCACAGATCGCCTCTGAGCAGGCGGTATGCCACTGTGTAGAGCTGGAGTTTCTTTAACCGGGCAGCATACGGCATCTGTTTGAGCCCCTTGATCCTCTTGGTGAGGTACTTTTGGGGTCTTTCCAGTTGCTGCAGGTGTCTGGTAAGGTACATCCCAAAAGGGGCATTGTACTCAATTATGGGCCTGATGAGGGATGAGTAAAGAGGCATGATGACCTCCCCTGATCTAGATGTGAATCCCTTCATGATTAGGTGGGCTATATAAAATGTTTTTCTAACCACTTTGGCCACGTGGTTGTCAAATGAGAGATTGCTATCAACTTGGGTCTCCAGGTCCCTAATTACTTCTTCTGTACTTAATGGATTACCACCTATGTGGTAATTTGTGGGCACTTTGTTTTTGCCAAAGGGGATGACTATACACTTTTTGACGTTTAGCTTGAGGCCATGGCTCTGGCACCAGTTGTCTGTTTCTATGAGGCCCTTTTGGAGGATACTTGTGTCGGCTGGAGAGTCTATTATGGCGCCCAGTTTGCAGTCATCTGCGAACTTGGTCAGCCACAGTCCTTCCATGTTGGCCTGTACCTCAGAGAAAAATATACCGAACAAGAGCGGTCCCAAGACTGAGCCTTGTGGGACGCCACTTGTAACTGGTTTGGAGTAAGACATGGCTCCAGCTATTCTAACCATGTGGGTTCTGTCCTTGAGCCAGTTTGCAACCCATCTAGTGACATAGGGGTTTATATTTAAGCTGGTGAGCTTATCTATAATGCCCGAGTGGGGTATTGTATCGAAGGCTTTTGCGAGGTCCAGGTAGGCTGTGTGGACCACCTTCCCCTTGTCAATGGCCTTGGTGACTGTTTCAAAGAAATCGACCAGGTTTAAGAGGCAGGATCTGCCCTTAACAAAGCCGAAGTGGGTAGGATCCAGTGTCTGTAGGTCCCCAATATCTTTATTTATAAGGTCCATGATGATCCTTTCCATAGCTTTGCAGACCAAGCTAGTGAGACTTATGGGGCGATAGTTTCCAGGATCCGTTGAGGCACCACCTTTGTGGAGAGGGACCACTGTTGCTGTACGCCACTCTTTGGGTATATATCCTGTAGTAAGGCTGAGATTGAACAGTAGTTTTAGGTTTGGGTTTAGCTCTTCTTGGAGTTCATGTAGGACGCAGCCCGGGACACCATCTGGTCCCATTGATGCTGTGTTTCTTGCTTTGGAGAGGGCAGCTCTTACCTCAGCATCTGAGATGTCAGGGGGGCAGCACTCTGCTGGGATAGATATTAGCCCTTTGGTGGGGAGTTTGCTCTGAACCTGTCAGCTAGGATGTTGGCAATGTCTGTGGGTTCGGTGTATTTTTTGTCATTTTGGACTAATTCTGAGCATATCTGGGAATTCCCACCCAGGTTCCTAACATAACTAAAGAAAGCCTTGTGATTATCCTTAGTGTCCTGTGCAATTTTTCTCTCGAAGCTGGCCTTAGACGATTTTATGAGTGCCTGTAGTTTTTTGCTAATACTGATCAGAGATGCCTTCCCTTTTTGGGATTTTGCTCTGCCATGTAGTAACTTCCTCCTTCTATTGTATAGTTTGTTTATGGCTGGGGTCCACCAGACAGGACGTCTGCCTTTGGAGGGCTGGGTCTTGGTTTTATTTGGGATTGCATGATCCATGCATTCCTGAAGGTGTTCATAGAATGCGTTTATAAAGGATTTTGTGGTCTGGGCCGTATTATCCACAGGCCCGGGGGCTTTGAAGGATTCCACCTCGGTTTTGAGGAGCATGAAATTTGCTTTAGAGAAGTTTTTCACTATGGTTTTCTAGGCATGGGGTGGGGTCGGGATGTGAATATCCAGTGAGATTAGTTTATGGTCTGATCTTACCAGTGAGGGATACACTTCTGGTCTGGAGCATAGAGTCCCCATGTTGGTGATGATCAGGTCCAGTATGTTTTCCCCTCTTGTGGGAGTGGTAACAAGTTGTTCCATAGCATTTGAGTTTATAAATTCTAGGAACCTTTGGGCTAGGGTGTTGGAGCTAGAGTAATGCTCCCAGTCTATGTTTGGGTAGTTGAAGTCACCCAATATAATGGTGTTTGGAGAGATCTTCATATTTTCCAGTGTTCTCAGGAAGGCCGAGTGGGGTTCCTGGGTTTGGGAGGGTGGTCTGTAGTAGGCTATAAACTGGAAGGCAGTTTTACCCACTGTTAGTTGCACATGGATAGTCTCTGATGCTTCGTGCTGTGCCACCAACCTGGAGGTGTGGGTATCTTTGACGAATATTGATACCCCCCCTCCTTTTGTGGTTCGGTCCAAGTTTTGGGGCCGAAAAGCATGGTATGAGGTATAACCTGGTAGTGCTGGGATGCTCTTGAGAGCCTTGAACCAGGTTTCTGTTACTGCACAGATATCGATGTTCTCCATGCTAAGGAGAGTTTCGAGTGCGTGCATCTTGAGGTTTAGACTTCTGGCGTTGAGTAGCATTACTCTTAGTTTCTTATCCCTTGTGATACCTATGGAGGTGGGTTTGTCTTTTGAGCCCTGCCTAAAAAAGGCACTATGGGGGTAGCAAGAGCCTTTGCCAATATCCGAAAGCCCAGGGGTGACAGGTGCAAGCCGTCCCTAGCGAAGCATCGTGGCTTGTCGAGCATGTCATCCCAGGCTGACAGGCATTGGATCCCCTTTGAATGACACCAATACTTAAGCCAATTGTTGAAATTGATAATCTTGTCTTCATACTCTGGCATCATTCTTGGTGAGGGTAAGATGCTACTCAAGGTCAGGGTCATACCAGCCTGGGCTACATGCTCAGAGAGCTCCTCTATGTCTCTTTTCATGTAGTCCAGGGAGGTACGTCTCAGGTCATTCACACCAGCATGGACAATGACTGAGTCATATTTGTACTTGCCTTGGAGTGACCTGAGTGCTTGTGTTATGTGGCGGATCCTAGCGCCCGACAGGCAGCTCACCGTGACCTTCTCCTTGTTCAGCCTGGTGAGCGGGACGTCAGTGTGCCTGATGGTAGAGTCACCTATTACAAGTGTATCAGGTGTGTTGTTTAGCCTTAAGGGCTGTGACTGTTCGGCACACTGGCTTTGTGAGCTATGTGTTGCACGTGTTTTGTTTTGGGGTAGCAGTTGCTTGGGTGTCTGCTTTGGAGGTCTCTGCTGCTTAGGCAGATTTTTATTTAGAGCCTCCAAGTATGTTTTTGTGTGTTTATGTGTTTGGTTTGCTGTCGTGGTAGGTCATATGTGAGACTGGAATTGTAGTGAGTGTGGTTTCCTTCTCCTCCTGACTGGTTACGCCAGTACTGAGTTGAGAGAGCTTAGCCTCCAGTTTGGCTATATGGTTGCATCTCTCACATGTGTTGGAATTTGTTGGGAGGAGGAGAGGGTTGTCTGTGTACATTAGGCAGTTGTAACATTGCCTCAAGATTCCCAGGTTCACCAGCTGGACCAGAGAGGAGATTGACAACTGACCTTTGGACATGCTAGAATAGTATTGGGAATTCCTTTATAATTGAAAAAGGGCCAATGGGGAACAAGTTACTCAAGGGAGTTTGTGAGGGTGTAGTGCTTTTAATTTTTTAGTGCTGACTTATATAATTGCTTTAGTGAGCAAGTGCTAGGCTTTAGCGTAGGAATAGGGTGTTTATTATGAGAACTAGATCAGTTCCAAGGCTCAAACCCAAATAAGCGCTGCTCGATGCCGCGCTATGCACAAAATCACGCAAAGCCGCGCTACAGCGGGTTTTATACAGGTGGACTTGAAAGAGCTAGAAATTGGCCCAAAACAGCCAACAGACTACCAGATTCCTGCACTGGGAACACTTCTCCAGGGACAGATAGGCTGCTCCAAGCTCCCCACTGCCACTGGTGACCAAAGAAGCCTCCCTCTATCCAAGAAAGGAAATGGCAACACAGGAACTTTCCAAAAGTCCAGAATACAGCAAAGCCTGTATTTGCACTACTCTAGGTCAGGAAAGACGGGAAACAAGGATAACTATGATTTTTGTCACGCAACAAACAGCAGGAAATTGCAATAAATATGTAACACAGGCTAGCGCACTTGAGTGTGTAGCCTCAACAAGTAAATGCAACAAACAGGACAAACTTTAAAAGTGCAGGTGCAAAAACAACTTTAGACAGTTTAAAACAGTTCAAGAAGCAGAAATATTTGCAGTTTAGCTAGATCGGACAGTCACCCAAGTAGTAGCAGGAAAAAACACTTTTATCAGTTTAGCAGTCACTCTTTTAGCCTCTCTGCTGCTAGCACCACTCTGCAGGACCACGAGGAGCTTGGCTGAGTAGTAACAAGCGCAAAAACCTCGCCAAAGCGGGTTTTATACAGGGGGATTTGAAAGAGCTAGAAATTGGCCCAAAATGGCCAATAGACTACCAGATTCTTGTGCTGGGAACACTCCTCCAGGGATAGATAGGCTGCTCTAAGCTCCCCACTGCCACTGGTGAACAAAGAAGCCTCCCTTAATCCAAGAAAGGAAATGGCAACATAGGAACTTTCCAAAAGTCCAGAATACAGCAAAGCCTGTATTTGGACTACTCTAGGTTAGGAAAGACAGGAAACAAGGATAATTTATTTGTTTTGGTTTTTTTTGCAACAAACAGCAGGAAAATGCAATAAATATTTAACACAGGCTAGCGCACTTGAGTGTGTAGCCTCAACAGGTAAATGCAACAAACAGGACAAACTTTAAAAGTGCAGGTGCAAAAACAACTTTAAACAGTTTAATACAGTTCAAGAAGCAGAAATACTTGCAGTTTAGCTAGATCAGACAGTCGCCCAGATAGTAGCAGAAAAAAACACTTTTATCAGGTTAGCAGTCCCTCTTTTGGCCTCTCTGCTGCTAGCACCAAAAGGAGCTTGGCTGAGTAGTAACAAGCGCAAAAACCTCGCCAAAGCGGGTTTTATACAGGGGGACTTGAAAGAGCTAGAAATTGTCCCAAAACGGATAATAGACTACCAGATTCTTGTGCTGGGAACACTCCTCCAGGGATAGACAGGCTGCTCTAAGTTTCCCACTGCCACTGGTGAACAAAGAAACCTCCCTCTATCCAAGAAAGGAAATGGGCAACACAGGAACTTTCCAAAAGTCCAGAATGCAGCAAAGCCTGTATTTGGACTACTCTAGGTCAGGAAAGACAGGAAACAAGGATAATTTTTTTGTTGTTTTTCTTTTTTTCAACAAATAGCAGGAAAATGCAGTAAATATGTAACACAGGCTAGCACACTTGAGTGTGTAGCCTCAACAGGTAAATGCAAAAAACAGGACAAACTTTAAATTACAAGCGCAAAAGTGCGCTAAAGCTGGCTTTAAAGCAGGGGGTTAGAAAAAGATAGGAAATGGCCCAAAACGGCCCATAAGCTACAGGTCACTGGGCTGGAACCACTCCTCAAGGGACAGATAGGCTGCTCAGAGCTCCCCACTCTCACTGGTGAACAAAGAAGCTTCCTCCTATCCAAATAAGGATATGGGCAACACAGGAACTATGACACAAAACGGCCCATAAGCTACAGGTCACTGGGCTGGAAAAACTCCTCAAGGGACAGATAGGCTGCTCAGAGCTCCCCACTCTCACTGGTGAACAAAGAAGCTTCCTCCTATCCAAATAAGGATATGGGCAACACAGAAACTATGACACAGCCCAGAGATCAGCAATACCTGAAGACTGGACTATTCTAGTTCAGTAAAGGCGGGAAACAAGGATTTTTTTTTTCATCTGTAAATATGTTGTAAGTAATTGCTATGTAAATTGTTAATCACTATGTAATCCAATGTAAATACTGTCTGTTTATTTTAACTGTGGAGCTTTTCTCCCTGGGCCTCCGCTGAAAATGGACCTACGTCCAGTCGGACACTCCCGGTCAACAAATTTAAATAAATAAATAAATAAATAATGAAAGGAAGAATGTACTACTTCCTAATACGCAAAAAATGAAACAAAGGGAGGACATATGTACGGCTCCTAAATATGCAACAAAGGAACCAATGAAAGGACTTATGTACGGCTCCCAAATATGCAAGAAAGGAAACAATGGGAGGACATATGTACGGCACCCTAATAAGCAACAAAGGAAACAATGGGAGAATAAATGTACGGCACCCTAATATGCAACAAAAGAAACAATGGGAGGACAAATGTACGGCTTCCAAATATGCAACACAGGAAACAATGAAAGGACGTATGTACAGCACCCTAATATGCAACAAAGGAAAAATTGGAGGATATATGTACGGCACCTTAATATGCAACAAAGGAAACAATGGGAGGACATATATACAGCATCCTAATAGTAAACAAAGGAAAAACTGGGAGGGCATTTGTACAGCAGTTTAATAGGCAACAAAGGAAACAATGGGAGGACATATGTAGAGCTCCAAAATATGCAACAAAGGAAACAATGGGAGGATATATGTATGGCTCCCAAATATGCAACAAAGGAAACAACGGGAAGACATATGTATGGCATCCTAATAGGCAACAAAGGAAACAATGGGAGGACATATGTATGGCTCCCAAATATGCAAAAAAGGAAACAATGGGAGGACATATATACAGCATCCTAATAGGCAACAAAAGAAAAATTGGAGGACATATGTACAGCTCCCAAATATGCAACAAAGGAAACAATGGGAGGATATATGTATGGCTCCCAAATATGCAAGAAAGGGAACAATGAAAGTACGTATGCATGGCACCCTAATATGCAACAAAGGAAACAATGGGAAGACATATGTACAGCACCCTAATAGGCAACAAAGGAAACAATGGGAGAACATATGTATGG